>NC_056746.1:555576002-555708502 GCF_019279795.1 Protopterus annectens
TTACAAATAAATGAAAATATAATTAAAAATAATGCTCTTTGCAGATGGTATAATATTAATCTTATTAAATCTAGAAGAATTCTTAAATGAAGTGGCATCACTTATATAAATTTGGTAAACTTTCAGGTCTACAATTTACTAATCAGAAATGTAATCACCTTATAGTAGATAAGAAACGTACTAATATTTATTTGATTCATGCATTATAACATATTTAGTTGTTAGGATTAAAAATATTTTGAAGAAACCAGGGATATTAACTATGAAGGTTTATTAGTTTAGACATAATATCTAACTTGAATAAATTAACTATCTAATTTGAAAGTACACTTCACTTAATAAAACTGATCTTGTTACCCCAAATTCTATATATAATACTAACATTAACACTTCCTACAAACAAAATTAATTTATAAAACTAAATAAAACTCTCCTACATTTCATATGATATTCCAAGAAAAATAGAATTGTTTTCAGTTGCCATATAGGACTATGGGACTTGGGAGGTATACATTTCTAAATATTGAAATTTATGCAAAGGTAGCTATTATTAGAATAGTTATAAACAGGATAGATTCTGAATATATGGCAAATTGGAAATCATTACATATATATTTGTTTAATTATAATAAAATGAAAATGAATTTCTTTTCAACTGAAATTATACATATAATATGGCTACATCTATACAATTACATATAATATTTACTCCCCTATTCAATTGAACTATATTAATTTTACTTTAACATATTTCAGGTCTATAGACTTAAAATTATGGTTTGATACATCAATACAATTTATTATAACCAAGGACTTCTTCAACACTGCTAACTTACAAAAATCAAGCAATTGGAAGAGCAATCATTTCATCTGTTGACATAATTGTCTTAAAGTGACTGAATTAAAAATTATAGAAACTTTATTATTAGAACTAAACATAGATCCTCAAGATTGGTTATATTTATACAATATAAAAAGTCATGCACAAAATAAATTCTTGCCTTTAGCTCAGTCCATCTATAAGGATATCCCAAAACTAACACAAGTACTTTCAGAAATTTTATTTAATAGAATTAGCCTCAAAATATAAATTCTAAGTTATATAAAATCTTTATTCTGTATAACAATAATCTAAATAATGCACTTTGGAATCCTGTTACATTAAAATGAGGTCAGTTCATTATCTGAAACTAATAAAACAAACATATTGAAATCTGTAAGAATCTTTATTTTATTTTTATTTGACTTTTATTTACCAAGAAAGTCTGACTGGGACAATATCCTATTTTCACTGAAGGCATGGGGAAAAAAGCTCAACATTGACACAATATGGCTAAAGTTAAATAGTTATTACAAAGCCTAATACAGAAGAATGACATATTAACTAAGTGAAAATACAGCTTCAGTTAATGCAGCATGAACCTCTACATGCATAGTTGAAATATTTAGACAGCTATAACAACTTGAAAAAGGACATTGTTAATTTATAAAGTATTCACAAGTTGCAGATCATAGAGATGGTGTTAAACACACTTAAGTACACACTTTGCCTAAGCAAAAATATATTGAACTTTGTCTATGAAATAGATTTTACTAATTTCTTCACTCTAAAGATAGTCAAAGTATGCCAGTTGAAGAAGTAGAGAGGGAGGGGCTAGTTCAGCCTGGGGCAATACAGAAACTGAGCCAGGTTTTATTTAGGTAGTTTTTAGTAGTTGTTTGAAGTTGGAGAGATTAGAGGCAGATCTAATGTGCAGAAAAATATAATTCTATTTTTAGTGACAGAGAATGAGTAGAGAGAGACTTTGTCCAGAAGATTTGTGGGGTTTATATATGCTTAAACAGTGTTGTTCATTTGATCAAAGTAGTCTATTAGAGTGATAGGAATGGATAATAGGATTAAAATCAGGGCTGTCATTGACTTTATGAAAAATATGTGTGGAGATAAGCTGTATGTAATGTAAGTGGTGAGGCAGTTCAAGCCAGTTCAAAGACCTAAGGGCAATACAGTGAGGACTGCAGTATTGTGTGTTGGTGTCAGAGTTTACAACCTTATTATAATATTCTTTCCTCTCATTTTTAACTATAGCCTGAAGGTTGGTTAGCATGGGTGCACCCATAACAGAGATGGGAGAATGTATGTAGTGGTTTTGGTAGTGTTGCTAAGGAAAGTTTTGCCTGTAGAACATTTCTAATATTTGTAGCATCTTTTATGTTAACATGCAGGCCAAATTTAAGGTTACCAATTTAAGGGTATCATCTATAATCACTTTAAGAATTTTGCATAGAAGACTATTTCAATTTCAGTTTTTTTAGTTAAGATTTTGAAATTTGCTTTATCAGGCATGTGTTATTTGATTAAAAGTAGTAGTAACTTTGTTTTTTAAGGCTGAGTGGTAGCAGGGCATTATGGAGCCATTTCCCAACAGAGGAAACAGCTTCTTGCATGATATGGAGGAGATGAAGCAAGTTATAAGATGCACATATAAGTGTGGAATCATCAGCTTATTGTGTAAGAGGCTGGACCTATAGAGGTATAGATGCCATTGATAAAGATATTAAAGAAGTGGGGAACAAAAATAGAGCCTTGGGGTACACCAATGGAGACTTGCATTTATGGAGAGAGAGTGTTCTGCCATTTTACAGAGTACAGCCTGACAGTTAATAGCTATTGAACCATAGTAACAAAGAAGGGTATAGTCCAAACTGCAGCAGTTTATATAGGAGTTTAGGGTGAAAAACAGTATCTAAAGCTTTTAACAAGTCAAGAAATAAAAAGAAAAGAAGTTTGCTAGAGTCCCCGTATTTGTTTACGGCATTAGTGAATGATAGGTGGGCAGTAGTTGTACTGTGTGCTGGGTGGAAACAATGTTGGGTGAATGTCAAGAGCTGCTCTTGAAGAAGATAGTGGATGCATTGCTTATGAATACATCTTTCAAGAATTGTTGAAGGAGTGGTAATAATATTGCAATAGGCTGAAAGAGACATCTGAGCTGCCACCTGTCCAATCAAAACCACCCACATCTCTTCAATTTTAGTCCAGTACCAACCTCGCTCATAATGAAGTTGCTCCTTAAACTAAAAACTACTTCCATAGCAGTAGACCAACTATCATAAGACTACCTAAAACTGGCTGCAGAAGTCATAGCCTTCCCTATGTCCATACTAAGTAATAGCTCCATAGCAGATAGATATGTTCCTATCATTGTGGAAAAATCCTACATCATACCACTACACAAAGGAGGCAAATCTATAGAGTTTAATAGCTACAGACCAACAGCTATTCTGTCCCCCTCTCCAAAATATTAGAGAAATGCATCCATATGCAGCTGATGCAATACCTAACCTCAAATAACCTGCTCTCAAAAACACAATATGGCTTTAAGTACCATGACAGCACCAATACTCATACCTCTTAACTGTACAGATTTTTGTAGAATGTCTGCATTTTGGTCTCATATATTTTGTTTGTTTTTCATAAAATTGTGTGTTTTCTGGCAAATTAGTGGTAAATCATTAAAAAATGAAGTTAGAAAATAATGGCACACAGTTGAGTTTTAGACTTCATTTCTGTCAGAACATTCATGCTAAATCAAAACTTGTTAGTCTATCAAATTTCTAAGTTTGTAAGAGCAATATTTAAAAATGTGTCCTTATTTTTGGACCTTTGTCCCACTTTTAGTTATGTATTTGTCCAGATTTCTTGCTCTAAGAGGTGAGAAGTATGCCAATACTGCAATAATAGATTTTTCCAATATAATAAACCAGTGGTTCCCAAACTTTTTGAACTGTTCATTAAGTGACTGTTGATTTGAATATCTTACAAATGCCATTAATTGTGCTTTACCACTGATGTCTGTAGATTCATCGAGTTGGAGAGAGAATCTCTTGCAGATTTTGAGCTGGTTGCAAACACTGTAATTAATATCATCAGACATCATTTTAATTCTTCGTGCAACAGTATTGTTGGATGATGGTATTTTTGCAATAACTTTCTCTGCCTCATCACCTAACATTGTTTTCACCATCAGCCGACATGCTGGCATTATCAAACTCTCCACAACAGTATGTGGCTTCATGTTTTTTGCAACTAATTCTGCCACTTGAAAGCTGGCAAGTTGTGCTTTGTCAGAAACTGTAACTGCTTTTGTAAAAAACTGGACCTGTTTCTGTTGAGATTGTAGCTAGCATTTAAAATAAAGTTGGTCTCTCTTAGCAACAGCAGGATGTTTGTTTTTTTAAATGGCGCTGTGGCTTACTGGGAACCATGGCTTCATTTGATAGAAGTTTGTGGCATATAATGCAATATGGTTGTTGCATGCCCTGTTTCTCAACAAATGTAAAACTATAATTGACATAATTATCTGAATAAAGCCTTGTTTTCTTAACAGCAGAAGCCTTGGCTTTTGGCTGGTCAGCAATCATGCAACTTTCACTGGTACTCTCATTACAATCACTACTATCATCTTCAGAAGTGCAATCCACTTGACGCTTTGAGGTAGAGGCCACTGTTACCAAAAAAAACAATACTTCTTTTATTTAACGCACAATTCAACTTCTCTCTTCACTTCTCATACAACAAAGATGTTGATGTAATCACGCACAGTGTTGCCAGATTTCTAACACATATCACTCAATTCCTGGTTACAAAATCATGAACAAAATTATTCCCAGTATATTTATTATTCTGTGTGTGTGTGTGTGTGTGTGTGTGTGTGTGTGTGTGTGTGTGTGTGTGTGTGTGTGTGTGTGTGTGTGTGTGTGTGTGTGTGTGTGTGTCTGTGTGTGTGCATGTGTGCAAAATTCCATAAGGAGAGGTTGGGTTTTTATAGATGTAAGTGAGCCGTTTGAATAATGAAGTCTGTGTACATGTGAATAATAGCCCAAGTTAACAGGTAACATACTGCAGTGTAATACACAATGTCTATCTCTAGCTCAATTCTGTAATTAATAGCACTGAATTCTGCAATTTACATAAGTAAATGTTAGTATTTTGCAAAGGAATGGTAAAGCAGGTGTTGTCTTATAAAGAAAAAAATACTTCCCGGGAGCATTTTGTAACAGTCATTTTTGACTCGTGTAGTAGTTGTCTGTTATTTCATTATATGTGACACTCATCATCACATTCACTAGCTTGCACAAAATGGACTGCAGGATGTTTGTTTTAAAGTCTGTAAATGTAATCATCCAGATAAGGCTGTCATATCAGAAGGACAAACTTTATACTTGGTAGCTTTGGGATGCAGATTGACGTGTAACATTGCCCCGATTTGGGGCATTTTTTCCACGTTATTTTCTGCTTTTTCCCCAGGTCTTAACCAAAGAGGTTGAGGGTGAAACAGTATCTCCAAAGTACTTTGTGTGCATTTAGCTCTACCACCATTCCACCACTGTCAAAATACATGCCAGTAAATCAGTGTACTTCATGATTTTTGAGTGGGAGTACAAAGGTATTTTTTCACAACTCAGTTACAAAAATGTTCCCTTGTTTGGCAATGTTTGAGAGGGGAGGCACATTTTGGACTACCACTGAGTTAAGACTTTTAAATGGGAATTACAAATTTTACTTAAAGAATATTTAGTGGAATGATGACTTTAAAAGAATTGCTTTTATTCAGCTACGTTGGGGTCATGGATATGTCAGAACATCAAAAAGCACAACTGAAGTTGTTATTGATATTAGCTAAAAGGCAATACCATGAAATGAATATGAAACAAAAGTTCCTAGATGGACAAAGATTCAATCCAGTAGAACTGCTAGCAGGTATGCAAAGTCCGATCTAGGTATCCGGAAAGTCAGAAGTATACATTTTTAACTTTTTTTTAGGCATTTTATAAAAAATTTTGTCTGTAAGTTATATGTATCTTTTTTTTAAAGTCAGGTCTGATATTAGAAAACTGCTTTGACTTTTTCGGATGCCTAGGTTGAATTGTGCCTACCTGATAGAAGTTCCAGTGGATTGCATCCTGAAGCTAACAAGTATAAAGTTTGTAATGCCAGTAAGTAAGCACTAAAAACGCTGAGAAATCGACTTTTTGGATGCCTAGGTCAGACTTTGCTTACCTGCTAGCTGCATTTCTAGTGGATTGCATCCCGAAGCTACCAAGTATAAAGTTTGTAATGCCAGTAAGCACTAAAAACACTGAGAAATTGTCTTTTCATCCATTCTCATTATAAATGTTAATTGAATAGTATAGTATATCTTATTCAATTAACATTTATAATGAGAATGGATGAAAAGACGAGTTCTCAGCATTTTTGATGGTACTTTTTTATGGCACACCTGGAATCTTTGCACAGCACCCCAGGGTACTGCGGCACCCAGTTTGGGAACCAATGATTTAGCCTCATAGGATTACATATTCCTGGAAATACAACTGAAATGCTCCCAAACTACATGTGCACTTAAATGTAGCTGCTTGATTAAAAAGTATTACTCAGTTTAACATGCTGATTCCACAAGCTGTCTGCACTGTAAAAGTTAGATTTTATATTACTTGAAATTTACAGTCTCTAGAGCACATGAAAAGATACATATTACTTTTTGCAACATGTTATCTTTGCAGTTACCTCTCACTCTGTACAAACTTACTTGGCAACTGATAGCTATTCATTTAAAATATCAGTTTTGTGCCCTTGAAATGCTATTGACATTTTGACAAAATATAATCTGAACTGTAAAATGAATGACTTGAAAGAAGTGAAGTAATGCATAGATTTCAAAGACAGTTCTTGACACTACAGTGTAAGTAAAAATGTATATTCATAAGGAAATATTGAAATGTTTTAGTCTTCCAGTTAAAATAGCTTACTGTCAACATTTTGCAATATCAGAAAGTTTGAAGAGCTAGGAAATTACTATTTGTCTTTATAATGATTATTAGACAGATGTTAGACTCTGCTTTGTTTAATGAATTGTGGCACATGTTTATGAGGAAAAGTGGACTCAATTAGATGCTATTACAATAGTTATTAGATTAATGGTGGACACTGTTATGCTTAATGGGTTATGGGGCATGTTAGTGATTAACTCTGTTTCGTTTATATACATACTGTCAGTTGAATTATTTCCTATAATATTAACATAATATATAAAAGGAGGGGAAAATGTACTGTTGCTTGTGAGAAGTGAATTTTTCTTTACATTCTATCAGCCTCTTGAACTATTTCAGTTTTTTTTTTTTTTTTTAACACTCGATTAGGAACCATTATATTTGCATTGTCATGGCAACAGAAAACAACTGCAGCAGTTTCTAGGGACTTTGTGAATCTGTGAAGTGCATTTAGCCTCACAGATAAATAAAAAAGTAATGTTGTTTGGCTATTAAATTGAATTACAATCTAAGGAAGGGTAAATTAGATAACTTAATAGAACAACTTGTAAATACTTTATAAATTACTCACATTGGACTACACATTTCTGGAAACTCAACTGAAATGTCCCCAAATTACTGGTAAACTTAAATGAAGCTGCCTTATTAATAAGCATAACTTACTTTAACAGCCTGAATCCATAAGCTATCTGCTCTATATATGCTACATTATATATGTCACTTGCATATGACAATCTCTAGAGCACACAAAAACATACATATTATTTTTGCAACATGCTATATTTGCACTAATCATACATTCTAAACTAACTCAGTTGGCAACTGACAAGTTATTTATGTGAAACAGTCTAAATATCAATTGTGCTCTTGAAATATTGTTACCGTTTTGACAAAACAAAACCTGAATTGAAAAAAGAATGATTTGAAGAAGTGAAGTATTGTACAGATTTCAAAGACAGTTATTGACACTGCAGTATAAGTAGAAATGTATACATGCAAGGAAAAATTGAAATGCTTTACACATTTAGTTAAAATAGCTTATTGTTAACTTTTTGCTTTATCAGAAAATATAAAGAGCTAGGAAATTATTTCTAATTTGTCTTTATAATGTTTACTAGAGTGATGTTATTCACTGACTTGTTTAATGAATTGCGAGTCATGTACAAGAAGACTACTGAATGTTATTTCTGTTTACCTATGTTTGCTGAATTTCTTTTATTAGTACTAATTTAAAACAAGGGAAAGAAAGGCAAGGGAAATCTCTGTTTTTGGTCAATGGAGGAGAGGCGTAAGAGTATTTTAACTGCAATGAGAACTCTCTAAGATGTTCTAAACACTATTTGATTAATACTTACCTAAGGTAAGTATTGACTACCATATAGATACCTACACATTCATTCTAGACCTGATGTGATTACCCATTCTGGAAGCAGGAGGTGCCCTATGCAGGGTGGGAATTGTCAGGGTGATCATAATTCATTCTTAGAATCTGCTTTGTAAATCTATAAATATGTAAAAGCACTGCACACTAGAATGTAGTGTGCCTCTACTTAGAGTCAGGATACCACTGATAACCCATGTCTTTTCATAAGTGTAAGTTGAAGTTGGTGAGCTGAAGAGTGGGAAAGTAAAGGAAGACAGTACACCTACAGTAAATCATATTTCATTGGTAATCACTCATTGTCTCCTACAGAGTCCTTTTAGTCAAATTATTTTAGTAATAATCTATTTGTTGTAGGCTTATTTAGTGTATGCTCCTCTGTTGCATTTAATTTATCCAAAGTGACATATCTAACATGTTTGGGATCTCTTAAGGGTAACTAAATATTGGATATTTTCTAAGTCAACATAATATTTTTTTATACTACTAACATTCCATCCTGATATATAACATACTATAGAATAACAATAGAATAATATAGAATTTCATATATCTTTTAAGAAAATTCTCCATATAATAATTTAACATATGGAGCTCAGTTGATATTGTTGGTTAAAGGTATGAGTGATAATCCAATAGATCTATCTTTATCTATTGGATTAGGAATGACTTTCATTCCATGTTTAATGGGAAATTCATATTTACTTGCATTTGATACTTTAGAATTATGTTTTATAGAAGTACTTTTTTAAAGCCTGACCAGAATTTTACCCTACTTGCATTTAAAGAAGAAAGAACATTAAATTACACTCCAAGTTTACACACATGAAAATAACATTCATTGTTATCAGAGAATATGGTATAACTACTATAATCAAAATAAAAAAGAAGCAAACAGTTTCTTTCAACAATAACATGAAATGGATTTAACATTCTTATCATTAAATACTAATGGCTTAAATAATGCAAATAAAAGATCAAACTCACTAAAATATTTAAATCTAAATAAGGCACAAGTAGTATTTCTCCAGGAAATGCATGTTAAGACTAATGACAGCTTTATTTGGAACCCTAAGGACTATACAGTCGGAGCTCAATCCTCCTATAGAGCAAAGACAAAAGGAGTATCAATTCCCTGGAAGAAAAACATAATCACTCCAAAAGTTATTTATAAATATGAAGACAAAGAAGGTCTTACTAGTGTTTGTTATAATTACATTTAATAACAGAATATGGACCTTAGCTAATCTATATTGGTTCCCAGAAACTGGAGCAGGAATGGTTAAAAACACCTAGATTTTATTTCCAACAATTATAAAGGAAATCTTATACTGGGAGGAGACTTTAATTGTACCTTAAAAGCTTCTGAAGCCACCAAGAAGTCTTTTCGCATAGCAACTATTTCAAAATCCTTAAAAAGATGGATTGATTCATTTCATTTAATAGAGACTTTTAAAGTAAAAGATGATAAATCCTTATTATTTTCCCATAAAGACCATAGATTTGGAACACAAACCAGAATAGACAAATTATTCGTAGTTCAAGATTTACAAACAAAAATCCTCAACTTTTCAATAGTTCCATGTCCCTTCTCAGATCATGACTCTCTGATAATGAAGCTCCAAATAGAGTTTAAACCTTTAATCTTCTCAACTAGAATTCCATCATATATGATGAAAATTAAAGAATTCAGACATTAGATGTTGTCAGAACTACAGTTATTTCTTGAAATTAATAATACCACAGAAATCAGTAGAGTTATGGTTTGAGACTCATTAAAAGCATATTTATTTGGTAAGACCCTTAGCTGGTACAAACACAAAGTTAGAGAGTGGGGATCTGAATCATTAGACTTGCAAACCAGACTCTTGACAGCAAAATCTAAAAAAAAAAAAATCAGAATTGTCCAGAAGTCAAAAAAGAAATAGAGGAAATAAAAATCTAATGAAATTCTAACACACAAAACTTGTCTAACCTTGGAAAAATTCAAAATAAACTCATTAGCCACCTCCTCCAGATATCTATATAACTTATTTACAAGAATTAAAATACAATCTAAAGCAAATAACATTAGTAGTATATATCATGAAAAGAAAGGGGAAAAGTATCAGATATAGGAGACATCTTTGAAGCATTTCAGTTCCATTATATGGAACACTTCAAAAAAGAAGATTTAGATACCAACCAATAAATTTAGATACAAACCTTATCAATATAAAAAAAATCCAGAAAACTTAAAACTAGACCTAAAAAACCTATATCTTACAAAGAAATTGTTGACAAGATAAAATAAAATAAATCTAACAAAGCTCCAGGGATAGATGGTATAATTATGGAAATTTACAAACTCTTCCCTTCAACAGTAATCTCCCTTTTTCATAAAACTTTGCTAGAAGTCCAGTCAGAAGCAAAAATGCCACCCTCTTTAAAATATTATCTCATAACACCAATTCTAAAAGATAATAAACCATCAGACTTTTGCACCTCATACAGACCTATATCATTACTGAATAATGATTACAAAATATTCATGTCAATCCTAGCTAACAAAATGAAAATCCCACTTTCAAAGACAATTAATAATGATCAAACTGGATTTTTATATAACAGGCACACACATGATAATATTAAAATGGTACTTACTCTTATAGATTAGGTGAATAAAGAAGATAGAGAAACACTTGTAATCGGATTAGACATAGAAAAAGCCTTCAATTCCCTCAACTGGGAATATCTATTTAAAACTTTAGCATTATTTAAATTTCCTCCACCCTTCATCTTATTACTAAAAAACATATATATTAATAACTTAGCTTACATTAAATTAGGTCCTTTCACCTCAGAATCTATCCATATAATGAAAGGTACTAAACAAAGATGCCTCCTTTGTCCTATTTTATTTGCTTTGGCTATAGAAATACTTGCAGAAATAATATGCAATGATCCAAGAATAAAAGGAATAGAAGTCTAGAACAGTGCATATCTAAAATAATGCTTTTTGCTGATGATATTTTATTAACCCTATCAAACTCCAGAGAGTCATTAGGAGAGCTAGAAGAAGTAATGGAGAAATTTTATAAGATTTCAGGTCTATACTTTAATAGATCAAAATCAAAATTTCTATTTTTAAATAAGAAAAAAAGAACTACAAGTTACAGATAAATCCATCATAGCAAAACAAGAACTTAAGCTAAATTATTTAGGAATAGTATTATGCAAAAATATAAACAAAACAATATTAATAAATTATAAGAACATTATTGAAATAATAAAAATATATATAGAAAAGTGGAACAAAATTATATTAACTTTTGAAGACAGATTGCAATTAATAAAAAATTGTCTTATTGCCAAAAATACTATATGTAGCATTAGCAATACAGTTAATTCCTGAAAGATGCATTCTTGAAATAAACTCATTTAATAAAATTCTTATGGTATCCCAAAAAGAACAGAGTAGCTCTAACTCATCAAATTAGACCCTGGAAACAAGGAGACTTGAACTTCCTAGAAATAGAAACATATATAAAAGCATCTGTGCTTAAAACTACAATAGACTGGATAAACTCAAATTATTTTGCCAACTGGAAAGAATTACCAACGGCTATATTAACAAATGAATTTAATCTGTTAAAAAAAAGTTTAATAGTAGACAAATCAAACAAACCCTGGTACATACTATGCATAAGTATACAATATAATATAACAGAACCTTCTAAAACAACACTGATTAATCATTACATCAATTCCTTTAAGAAACTTATCAATGAAAACATAGATCTAAAACTTTCCTCACAAAATATATAGGGAAACAATAACCACCTGGGAACAAAATGGATTCTTATGCTGGTTTCAATGTGTAAATAAATTAAATGTTTTAGATATACATATGATAAAAACTGTTTGCAATATTCCAACACAGGACTGGCTAACCTTACAAAGCATTTTAATGTACACTCGAGATTTATGCAGATTAATTAATAATTCCTCATTTAAAGATATTCCAAATCTAATAAGTTTTCTGTATGAATTTATATAGAATAGTTGTGAAAAGAAAAATTAAATTTCAAATCTATATAAAGAGTTAATAACATATAAAACAATTCCCAAACCATCGTACTGGCAGTTCTTAACAAAAGGTCAGTCATTTCAGTTAATAGAAGAAATTAAAACTAACATCTTACTATCAATTAATTACACCTCTAACACACAGTACTAGAAAATATTTAACTGGAAATACTTACATAGAGCATTTTTGATACCAGATAGAATTAAAAAGATCAGTACTACTACAAATGTTTTTGCTAGAGGTGTGAAAAGTCAAATAAAGCAGACTGGATTCATATTTTTTATGAATGTAATAAAATTAAATCATATTGGAATTGAATCAATCATTTTTTACAAGCTTTATTTAATGAATCCTTTACTTTAACTAAAGCATTGATTATACTAAATGTAAATGAAGGTCCCTACCCGAACAAGACAAATATGTATTTGTTATGGACAATACTTGCTATATCTAGGAAATGCGTAACCAGAAGGTGGAATTCAAATACACCCCCGACCTTGGAAGAATTCTACACTTTACTGAAGACAACTGCATCAATGGAAATAAAAATCAAAGAACTATGAATCTATCCCAAACCATTGGTAAATAATCCTTGGAAGAAAGTTATATCTTTGCTGGACACTCTGCAATAATCAATATTGTATCTCTGATAACCGATCTGTTAATTCTATATTTAATAACATACAGTGTATATAATTGAAAGTCAGACTATTGTAAATACTGTATATAGTTGTTTAAAATCATATTTTAAAATATTATGTAAATGTTATTTTAATTGAAAATAAAAAAAACATTTTTGAGGAAAAAAAATCATAATGTAGGGGGGCAGAGCCTAGATGGCCAACTGAGAGCAGTCAATTTTCAGAGCTCCATAAACTAGTATAATAATATAGGAAAATGTTATTACTTTCAAGTTTAAAACATCAGAAATCTATAGATAAACTACTAAACTACATAAATATCAATTTTGGTGGAGATATACAAAAATGTTCCTGTCAAGTAACTTGGAGATATATTGAATCACTGAAAATGAACAACTCAAGGAATTCTCAGCCAGATGCTGCTTTGAAAAAAGAACTGCAACTGATAACAACTACCTTACAGGAACTATCTTTGAAGATGGGTGGCTTTAAAAATGACTTAGAAGACCTCAAATTAAATTCTCAAAAACAGACTGACTCTCTTAAGGAACTATTACAGCAACGCCAAACAAAAAGAACAACTATAGAAACTTCTCTAAATGACACTGAAGGGAGACTCAAAGAGGAAGAATCCCAAAAAGAATTTCTGCTTAAACAGAACACTTGGTTGCTTAAAATAGATGACCTAGAAAACTGGGAAAGGAGAAACAACATAAGGATCTTTGGTCTGCATGAAAACACTGAAGGTGAAGACATTATCTCATTTTTAACAACCTAGATTCCTGAATTTTTAGACTTGAAAGAAGGACTTTCATTTGAAATTGAAAGGGCACTGAGGAAACCTGCCTCTAATTCAACAAATACTCCACCCATATCCATAGTTATAAAATTTCTTTCATTTCTGGACAAGGAACTAATATTAAAATCTGCTTGGAGAAAATCACCCTTAAAATAAATCAAAGCCTGATAAGGTTTGATAATGATTATTCTTCCAAAATACTACAACAAAGGAAATAAAGTCTGGCCAATAATAAAACTGTTGAAACAAAACAACATTAAAGCACAGCCTGCCTTTCCAGCCAAGATAAAAATACTTTTTGCCAATGAGATGAGAACCTTTAATGACTTAGAAGAAGCTACTATATTCATCAAAAACAACATAGTGTCTATTCCAGAAGAAATGGAATGGATGGCCCCTACTCATAAAATAATAAAAGAAACAAATGCTTGGACTGATGCTAGAAAGAAGAAACAAAAAATTGATTCCAAGATAGCTGTCTCTAAAAAATAACTCTTACAACTACATCTCTCAAAGTATCAACTGACATGGTACATAACTTGTCATCTGTTTTTCTTTTAAAAAGGAGTATTTTTTAAACAACTGAGAAATAGTAGTGATTTATTCAGAATGTTCAAAAGTCCCATAATTCTTCAAAAACTAAGGCAGGTCAAGATGGGTTACTATTTATATTATATATTAGCCAAACAAAGCAACATATAATAGCAGTAACAGTAGAGTGTTTAAAAAAATGCTGTCATGGAGACTAATGCCTTCTTCAGTTAAAGTATGATATAGAAATGTCATGTACATCCTGGTTAATAATAGTAGCAAGCTCTTACTACAAATGTCATCATTACTCTGATTAACTAAGGTTAGTGTTAATTATGGTGGGTATTATGGCTACGACTGCAGTTTAATCAATCCTAAAATGGTGTGCGTGGATACAGCTGTGTTTGGCGGTTAGTACAAATGTCATTATTATTCTGCATAGATATGGTTGATGGCATTTGTGGCAGGTATCATGGCTTTGTGTGCTGTTTGGGTGATCCTGATGTGGTGTGCATGGATGCAGCCGTATCTGGTAGCTGGTGCAGATGTCATTATAATTATAATTTTTTCTTTTGTTCATTGTTTTTGCTGACTTGTTTGCTTTCAGCTCTTTCCCGGCTGTTGCAAGGCTGGGAGGGAGGGAATTCAGGCTTGGGGTTGCTAGTGAAGTGAAGCTTTGCTTCATGTGCATCGCACGCCTTTGGTAAATAGTTCATAGACTCATTTACAGTATCAGATGCTCCCAGGTTGCTATGGTAATGGTAACAGAGCGACAATAAAGCTTAACAGCTTGTGGTCACTACATTATAAGAAGTTATTTATTTGTATTAACTTGAACTGTAGTTTTTGTAGCCCATCTTGACCATGGGTAGTACAGTTACCAAGATAACCAGTATTTTTGTACATGACATCAAAGTGACCAGGTTAGTGAAACAGTAGAAGCCTGAACTTGAAATGTCACAGAATGTAATAATCATATTCTGAACAACTAGTATTAAATTCACAATAGACATTCAGTTTAATGACATGGGCTTGAGTTTAATAACATTGCCATTTTGGCTTGTCATGAATGGCATACATTGTACTGAACATTGGGGGGAAGCATGATGGTTTTCCTGTACAGGTGAATGTGTGTGGTGGGTCATGTAATTGCTTATTAGCTGTTTTCACTGACTTGTTTGCTTTCTGTTCTTTTCCTGGCTGTTGCCGGACTGGGAGGGATGGAGTTTGGGCTTGGGGTTGCTGGTAAGGTAAGGCTTTGCTTCGGGTGCATCGCGCGCATCTGGTGACTGGTTCACAGACACACTGGCTGTGCTGAGACTCTCCCAGGTTGCTATGGTAATGGGAACATAGTGACAATAATGCTTAACAGCGTGTGTCAAATAACTAAGCTACAACAGGGAAGAAAAAGAAAAAAAACATGCATGATAGACAATGTAGTGTTTGATTTTAGTAATCTGGACACAAAATATATAATCATCACATAGATGAACCAGTCCGCTGAATTTAGATATTAAAATCTGGATTCAATAACTTTGGTTTTTGTATAGTAACACTACTGTCTTGGCTTGTCATAGGTGACATACACTACACAGAACATCAAAGGGAACGACTGCAGTTGTTGATGATTTTCTTATATAATTAAATATGTATAACAAGTCATGTAATATGTATAACAAGTCATGTAATTGCTTTAACTTGAATTGTAGTTTTTGTAACCCATCTTGACCATACATGATAATTAAACTGTTACCAAGGTAACTAATGTTTTATATATGACATCATACTGACAAAGTTGTTCAAGGTAAACAATAGAAGCCTGAACTAGGAATGTCATATCATGTAACAAACACATTCTGAACAAATAATATTAAATTGACAATAATCACTCAGTTTATCCTTTGCTGATTATACAAAGTAATTACTTAAATGCTGACAAACAATGAAATTTAACTTCTGACATGTGTAGTAAAATACTTTGTATTATAAACATTAGGTATACATATTATCATCTATTTAGATTAAGTAATAAGTTTTGAAAGACTTCATCAATAAGGGTGAATATGTTAAATAACTGTGTGCAATAATCTTTTACTAAGGTTTTATATATGACACATCCTTTTTTACTATGTTTGAATTCCTTGTTATCTATCTTTCAAGTAAATATTAATTGCTTATATAACAAGTAGACATTATATTGTATTAGAATTCTGTCTAATCTACAATAGTACTATATCTGTTCAAAATAACATAAATGTCGCTTATTCTTATTATAAATATTCTTCATATGATAATTCAACTGATGGAGCTCAGATGTTCTGATTTGTCAAGGTATGAGTGATAATCTGATGGACTTAGGTTTATCCATCATACAAGGAATGATTTTCATTCCATGGCTAGTGCAGATCTTAGTTATGTTAATATTTATTCATTTAAATTTATTTTACAAAAACATTTTTAGTATGCCTGACCAAAACATTACTTTATTGGTAAACATTCAAAGTATAATAGTGATAATTTCCTTTAAAAGCTAAAACACATACTTTATAGTTATCAGAGGAAAATGTTTACTAGTCACATTAAAACAAAAAATACATAGTTCAAATAACCTAAGATGGATTTAACTTTATCTTTAAATACCAATAGCTTAAACAATCCTAGCAAGAGATCAAATCTACTGAAATATTTAAAATTGAACAAAGCACAAATTGTCTTACTTCAAGAAACTAATTTCAAAACAAATGACAACTACAAATGGAATCCCAAGGAATATATAATATTGGCGCAGTTCACTTATAAAAGTCAAAAGGGGTAACAATTTTATGAAAAACAAATGTGATTAACCTAAAAATCATTTATAAGTATGAAGATAAAGAAGGCCTTATGGCATTTGTGATAGTTAAATATAACAGATTATGGACCCTAGCCAATCTATATTGGTTCCCAGGCACTGGATCAGAAACTGTTAAAAAACACTTGAATTTCATTTACTATAAAGGCAACTTAATATTAGGAGGAGATTTTAATTGCATATTTGATACTTCTGAAACTACAAATAAAAGACCGCTGTGTACATCTATTGTATCTAAAGCTTTAAACAAGTGGGTAGAATCATTTCATCTTGAAGATACTTTCAAATTTAAAGAAGATAAATCTTTGTTGTTTTCCCATCAAGATCACAGATTTGGTACCTAAACTAGAATAGAGAAAATATTTACTGCCCATGACTTACAGTCTAAAATCATTAATTTCTCAATCACTCCCTGCCCCTTTTCAGACCACAATTCACTGATACCAAAACTTCAAAATGGGTACAAACCATTAATCTTTAACTCCAGAATTCCAGCATATATAACTAAAATTAAAGAGTTCAAACCCTGACTATTATCTGAATTAGAGTTCTTCTTAGATATTAACTACACCACAGAGATAAATAAAATAATGATACGGGACTCATTAAAATCTTATATACATGGCAAAACCCTAATTTGGTATAAAAAAAAATCAGAGAATGGGATTCTGAATTATTAGATCTACAATCCAAACTTATGAAATGTTAACACATAAAACTACTTTAGCTCCAGAAAAACTAAAACCTAATACTTTGGCCACTTCTCCCAAATATCTACATAATTTAGCTACAGTAATCAAAATACAATCAAAAGCTAATAACATTAAAACTATCTTTAATGAAAAGAAAGGGGAAAATGTCTTGGATATAGGTGACATTCTTGATGCCTATAGAAATCACTATATGGAACATTTCCAAAAAGAAAATATACATACCGATCAATTAAATATAGATGAAAAATGTTCCAATATAAAACAATACCAGAAAAATTAAAACTAGACCACCAAGCACCCATATCCTACAAAGAGATTACAGATACAATAAAATAGGGTAAAAATAATAAAGTTCCAGGTATAGATGGCATAATTATGGAAATATATAAACTTTTTCCTTCAAAGATACTATTCCTCTTCCATAAAACTCTATTAGAAATTCAGTCACAAGCTTTAATTCCACCCTCTTGGAGATATTCCTTAATCACACCAATCGTAAATGAAAACAAATCCCCAAACCTCTGTACCTCATATAGACCTGTATCAAGATATTTATGACAGTATTAACTAACAGAATGAAAATACCACTATCCAAAACAATAAATAATGATCAGACTGGATTTATATATCATAGACACACACATGACAATATTAAAAGGATAATTTCTCTTAAATATTATGTTAACAAAGAAAACAAAAAAACACTCAAAATTGGCTTAGCTATTATAGAGAAAGCCTTTGATTCCCTAAATTGGGACTCATCATCATCTTCTTTCGGCTGTTCCCGTTAGGGGTCGCCACAGCGGATCATCTGTTTCCATTTCTTCCTGTCTTCTGCATCATGCTCTTTCACAGCAACCGCCTGCATGTCCTCTCTCACCACATCCATAAACCTCATCTTAGGCCTTTCTCTTTTCCTCTTACCTGGCAGCTCCATCCTTAGCATCCTTTTCCCAACATACTCAGCATCCCTCCTCAGCACATGTCCAAACCAACGCAATCTCGCCTCTCTTGCTTTGTCTCCAAACTGTCCAACCTGAGCTGACCTTCTAATATACTGATTCCTAATCCTGTCCATCCTAGTCACACCCAGTGCAAACCTTAACATCTTTAACTCTACCACATCCAGCTCTGACTCCTGCCTTTTCGACAATGCTACCATCTCCAATGCGTATAATATAGCTGGTCTCACTACCCTCTTGTAGACCTTCCCTTTCACTCTTATTGGTACCCGTCTGTCACAAATCACTCCTGACACTCTTCTCCACCAATTCCACCCTGCCTGTACTCTCTTCTTCACCTCTCTTCCACACTCACCATTACTCTGAACTGTTGATCCCAAGTACTTAAATTCATCCACCTTTACCAACTCTACTCCCTGCATCCTCACCATTCCTCTACCCTCCCTCTCATTTACACACATATTCTTTTTTAGTCCTGCTGACCTTCATTCCTCTCCTCTCTAAAGCATATCTCCACCTCTCCAGGGTCTCCTCAACCTGGTCCCTACTCTCACTACATATCACAATGTCATTTGCAAACATCATAGTCCACGGGGCCTCCTGTCTAATCTCATCTGTTAACCTGTCCATCACCACTGCAAATAAGAAAGGGCTCAGAGCTGATCCTTGATGTAATCCCACCTCCACCTTAAACGTATCTGTCACTCCCACCGCAGTCCTCACCAATGTCACACTACCCTTGTACATATCCTGTACCACTCTTACATACTTCTCTGACACTCCCGACTTCCTCATACAATACCACAACTCCTCTCTAGGCACCCTGTCATATGCTTTCTCTAAGTCCACAAAGACACAATGCAACTCCTTCTGACCTTCTCTGTATTTCTCCAACAACACTCTCAGAGCAAATATGGCATCTGTAGTGCTCTTTCCTGGCATAAAACCATACTGCTGATCACTAATCATCACCTCCCTTCTTAACCTAGCTTCCACTACTCTTTCCCATAACTTCAAGCTGTGACTGATCAATTTTATCCCTCTGCAGTTACTGCAGCTCTGCACATCACCCTTATTCTTAAAGATAGGTACCAAAACAATTTTTCTCCACTCCTCAGGCATCCTCTGACTTTCCAAAAGTTCATTAAACAATCTGGTTAAAAATTCCACTGCCATTTCTCCTAAGCACCTCCATGCTTCCACTGGTATGTCATCTGGGCCAACAGCCTTTCCATTCTTCATCCTCTTCATAGCTGTCCTTACTTCCTCCTTGCTAATCTGCTTCACTTCCTGATTCACTATCCCCATATCATCCAACCTTCTCTCTCTCTCATTTTCTTCATTCATCAGCCCTTCAAAGTACTCTTTCCATCTACTCAACACACTCTCCTCACTTGTGAGTATGTTTCCCTCACTGTCCTTTATCACCCTTATCTGCTGCACATCTTTCCCAGCTCTATCCCTCTGTCTAGCCAATTGGTACAGGTCCTTTTCTCCCTCTTTAGTGTCCAATCTCTCATACAACTCTCTATATGCCTTATCCTTAGCCTTTGCCACCTCTCTTTTTGCCATGCACCTCATCTCCTTATACTCATGTCTACTTTCTTCATCTCTTTGACAATCCCACTTCTTCTTCGCCAGCTTCTTCCTCTGTATACTCTCCTGTACTTCCTCATTCCACCACCATGTCTCCTTGTCCTCCTTCCTCTGTCCAGATGTCACACCAAGCACCTTCCTAGCAGTCTCCCTTACTAGCTCTGCTGTAGTTACCCAGCTATTTGGTAACTCTTCATTGCCTCCCAGTTCCTGTCTTAACTCTTTCCTGAACTCCACCTCACAATCGCCTTTTTTTAACTTCCACCATTTAATCCTTGGCACTACTTTCACACTCCTCCTCCCCTTCTTGATCACCAACATCATCCTGCAGACCACCATTCTATGCTGCTTAACTACACTTTTCCCAGTCACCACTTTACAGTCTCCAATCTCCTTCAGACTGGCCCTCCTACATAGGATATAATCCACCTGTGTGCATCTTCCTCCACTCTTGTATGTCACCCTATGCTCCTCCCTCTTCTTAAAATATGTATTCACCACAGCCATGTCCATCCTTTTCACAAAATCCACAATCATCTGACCTTCTGCATTCCTCTCCTTAACACCATACCTACCCATCACTTTCTCATCCCCTTTGTTCACTTCACCAACATGCCCATTGAAGTCCGCTCCAATCACTAGTCTCTCACCCTTGGGTACACTCACCACCACTTCATCCAACTCACTCCAAAATTTTTCTTTCTCATCCATCGCACACCCAACTTGTGGAGCATATGCACTAGCAACATTCATCATTACAGACAGACTCCACGTGGGCCAGCAGAGTAATCCAGGCTGCAGAGAGCTGAATAAGCGACTTTTCTTGATACTAAGTATATTTTTTGTTGCTTTCCACATCTGAATACCTAGCAACTGAATTTCGCCTGCCTTTCTGTTACATTGAAGCTGTTTTTACTGCATTTAACTTAATATTGCACTTGGAATCCTTGTTTGTTACTATTTGACTGTATTTGTAGCAAATTCTTCTGTGTAAGCTGTAGTAGCTGATTCATAGCATTTATAAGTGTTTGCTGTACCTGTTTCTGCCTGTTTTGTGAAAAAAAGAAAAAAAGAAAAAATATCTCTTGTTTTTCCTGCTTTACTAGTTTAGTCCAGTTTCAGAGTTGCTGATTCCTGGGCTTTGGTTGTAGTTCCTGTGTACTGTTTCCTTGCCTTATTTGGGGAAGGAAGCTACCTTGCTTTCCTGCTTTACTAGTTTAGTCCAGTTTCAGAGTTGCTGATTCCTGGGCTTTGGTTGTAGTTCCTGTGTACTGTTTCCTTGCCTTATTTGGGGAAGGAAGCTACCTTGCTTACCAGTGGGAGTGGGAAGCATTGAGCTGCCTTTGTCCAGTTTTGTGAGGTTTCAGCCAGTAACTAGTAGTTTATTGGTCGTTTTGGGCCAGTTTCTAGCTTTTCCAGCCCCTGGTATAAAAGCGCTAACGCGTTAAGCGATTTAGAGCGATTTAGCTGAGCTGCCACTGTTGCACACTAGGGCAGTGCCGGTTAAGCAGGTTTAAACTATTCGGCTACCTAAAGTCCACTCTTCAAATTTTCCCTTAAAACTACCTTCCTCGAACTATACTACTGATCAAATCAGCGTATCCTATAACTAAAAGATCAACTCTACTTGACTCCAAGTAGACTATTCTCTATCTATTAAACCTAGCACTTGCTCCTACAGTACTTATTACCTTGATACGGCACTCTTGTCATAGATAGTACCCCAAAAAGGCAACCCCCATTTCTCGGTCACCCACGTCCCCGGAATCTTTTTAAAGTTTTCGTCTACCCTTCTAACATGTCGAGGGATCAGTTGCTAGTGTCCTCTCCTGCTCAGCTGGTGAACCTGGGAATATTGAGGCAATGTTTCAATTGCCTCATGTACACTGAACAACCATTTCCTCCTCCCACAAAACACAAATACATGCGAGAGATGCAACTATACGGCCAAACTGGAGGCTGAGCTCTCTCAACATAGGACTGGCAAGACCAGTCAGGAGGAGAAGGTTACCACACACACTATAGACCCAGTCTCACATAGTACCATTACAACCTCAAATCATACACATAAACACACAAAGACATACTCGGAGGCTCTGATCAAAAATCTACCAAAACAGCAGAGGCCACCAAAGCAGACACCCAAACAACCACCACCTCAGAACACAACACCGCAACACATAGACCTCACAGTCAGAGTGTCAAACAGTCACAGCCCTTAAGGCCAAACACAATGCCAGACACACTAGTCATTGGTGACTCCATAGTCAGACACACTGATGTCCCACTCACCAGACTGAGTAAGGAGAAGGTCACAGTAAGCTGCCTGTCGGGCTAGAATCCGCCACATAACGCAAGCACTCAGGTCTCTCAACAGCAGGTACAAATATGACTCAGTCATTGTCCACGCTGGTGTAAACGACCTGAGACGCACCTCCTTGGACTACATGAAAAGAGACATTGAGGAGCTCTCTGATTATGTAGCCCAGGCAGGTATGACCCTGACCTTGAGCAGTATCCTACCTTCACCAAGAATGATGCCACAATACAGAGATAAGATGATCAGCTTTAACAATTGGCTTAAACACTGGTGTCATTCAAAGGGGATCCAGTATCTGTCTGCCTGGGATGACATGCTGGACAAGCCACGCTGCTTCGCAAGGGACGGCTTGCACCTGTCACCCTGGGATTCCGGATATTGGCAAAGGCTCTTGCCACCCCATAGTGCCTTTTTAGGCAAGGCTCAAATTCTAAACCTACCACCCTAGAACACAAAAAGGAAAAAACTAAGGGTAATGCTGCTCAATGCCAGAAGTCTAAATCTCAAAATGCACGCACTCGAGGCCCTTCTCAGTATGGAGAACATCGATGTCTGTGCTGTGACAGAAACCTGGTTCAAGGCTCCTGAGAGCACCCCAGCTATCATGTTTTACCTCATATCATGCGTTCCGCCCCAAAATCCGGACAATACCAAGAAAGGAGGGGGTATCCATATTCATCAAGGACACCCACACCTCAAGACTGGTGGCAACGCACGATGCATCGGAGACCATCCAGGTGCAATTAACCATAGGCAAGACTGCTCTGCAAATTGTAGCATGTTACAGGCCACCCTCACAAACTCAGGAAACTCACATGGCCTTCCTGAAAACACTAGAGGGATAAATGTATCACCAAACACCATCATACTAGGTGACTTCAATTACCCTAATATAGACTGGGAACACTACTCAAGCCCAAACACCCTAGCCCAAAAGTTCCTGGAATTCATAAACTCAAATGCCATGGAACAACTAGTCACCATCCCCACAAGAGGAGATAACATACTTGATCTCATCATCACGAACATGGGAGCACAATGTTCAACACCGAAGTATACCCCTCACTGGTGAGATCAGATCACAAACTAATCTCGCTGGAGGTCCTCATCCCACCCCACCTGAAATAAAAAGACCACAGTAAAGAACTTCTCAAAAGCCGACTTCACACTTCTAAAGACTAGTGTGGTCTCCTTTCAGGCCCCGAGCTGGCGGAAAACAATACTCAAGCCGCTGAATCACTTACAAACGCCTTCTACCAGCACCTGCAGGACTGCATGGATAAGGCAATCCCAAGCAAAACAAAGACTCTTTGTACCAAAGGCAAGCGTCCAGTCTGGTGGACCCCAGCCATAAACAAACTCTACAACAAAAGGAGGAAGCTACTACAAGATAGAGCAAAATCCTTAAAAGGTAAGACACCCTTGATCACTATAAGTAAAAACTAAGAGCTCTCATAAAATCATCCAAAGCAAATTTCGAGAGAAAAATAGCTAAAGACTCAAAAGACAATCATAAGGCCTTCTTTAGCTATGTTAGAAACCTAGGAGGAAACTCCCAGATATGCTCAGAACTAGTTCAAAATGATGTGAAGATTACTGATCCTACAGACATTGCCAACATACTGGCTGACAGGTTCAGTGCAAACTTCTCCCCTCCCCAAAGGAGAGATACCTATACCAAATGAGTGCATCCCGGCAAACATCCCCAGCGCCCAAGTGAGAACTGCTCTCTCCAAAGCAAAAACACAGCATCCATGGGACCCGATGGTGTCCCCGGCTGTGTGCTCCACGAACTCAATGAGGAATTAAACCCACAGCTAGGACAGCTGTTTAATCAAAGTCTTACCTCTGGATACGCATTCCAGGAGTGGCACTGCAACTGTGGTCCCACTTCACAAAGGCGGTGCCTCCACAGACCCTGGAAATTACCGCCCATTAGCTTGACAAGCCTTATCTGCAAAGCCATGGAGAGGATCATAATGGACCTCATAAATAAAGACATAGGGAATTTGCAGACTTTGGATCCAACCCAGTTTGGCTTTGTCAAAGGCAGATCATGCCTTTTAAACTTGGTTGACTTTTCAAACAGTCACCAAAGCCATTGATGAGGGAAAGGCAGTCCATACAGCCTACCTCGATCTGGCTAAGGCCTTGATACAATACCCCACTCGGGTATCATTGAAAAACTCATCAGCTTAAATGTTAACCCATACATCACAAGATGGGTTGCAAACTGGCTGAGTGACAGAACCCACAGGGTCAGAGTTGCTGGCGCCATGTCAGACTCAAAGCCTGTCACAAGTGGTGTCCCACAGGGCTCAGTCCTGGGCCCACTCTTGTTTGGCATCTACTTTTCGGAAGTACAAGCAAACACAGGAGGGTTATGGCTGACAAAGTTTGCAGATGACTGCAAACTGGGCCATAGTAGAAAACACATCTGACACAGATATCCTTCAGAAGGGTCTCACAGAAACGGATAACTGGTGCCAGAGCCACGGCCTAAAGTTAAATGCCAAAAAATGCATAGTCATACCCTTCGGGAAAAACAAGGTTACCCCTAGCTACCAAATAGGTGGCAATCCACTGAGCACAGAAGAAGTTATCAGGGACCTGGGGACCCAGGTTGATAGTAGTCTGTCATTCGACACCCATGTAGCTAAAGTAGTTAGGAAGTCCTTCTACATTGCCCACCTTATCATGAAGGGATTCTCATCTAGATCAAGGGAGGTCATAGTCTCCCTTTACTCATCACTCATCAGACCAATGATTGAGTACAATGCCCCATTCGAATGTATCTGACCCGACACTTGCAGCAGCTGGAGAGGCCACAAAGTTCCTCACCAAAAGGATAAAGGGTCTCAAAATCTGTCCTATGCTGCCCGACTGAAAGAACTCCAGCTCTATTCAGTCCACCGCTTGCTCAGAGGTGACCTTTGCCTAACATACAAGGCCATGTCAAACCCAGATTTGATGAATATGCTTCACCTCAAAAATCTAGATCCATCAGAGCCACAAGGGCAGGAGACTTAAACCTCGACACGGCTATTAATAGGATGTGCTGGAGAGATAGATTCATCACCCAAAGACTCCCTATGCTGTGGAACAAAATCCCGGTACATGTGAGGCAGAGCACCTCGCTGGCCTTGTTCAAGAGAAATCTTGACCAATGGATGGGAGATCGCAGATATACCCCAGGAATTACCTCAGTGTCACTGCTCGACAGAGGCACAGCAAAATAATGGGTATAGTTCCCCATACTAAAGGGGTGGCGTAAGCCACAAAACAATGGGCTAGGCTTATAAATGCCCTCGGGCAGATAGCCTAGTATGAACCTATGAACCTATGAACCTATTACACCATCAATTTCAAGCTTCATAAACATCACTCTATCAGACACACTCTTCACCTCCAAAACACTATTGGCATACTGTTCCGTTAGGATAACCCCTACCCCATTTCTTCTGCCATCCACACCATGATGGAACTATTTGAATCTGCCTCCTATACATTTGGCCTTACTTCCCTTCCATCTGGTCTCTTGCATGCACAATATATCAACCTTCCTTCTCTCCATCATATCAGCTAGCTCTCTCCCTATACCAGTCATACTGCCAACATTCAAAGTTCCTACCCTCAGTACTACACTCCTAACCTTCCTCCTCTCTTCCTGCCTTCGGGCATGCCTTCCCCCTCTTCTTCTTCTTCGGGCATGCCTTCCCCCTCCTCTTATTCTTTGGCCAACAGTAGCCCAATTTCCACCAACACCCTGTTGGCTAACAGTACTGGTGGTGGTCGTTGTTAACCCGGGCCTCGACCGATCCGGTATGTAATTATGAAAAGTTCTCCGCATCAGTAATTTTTGGCAGAGGTTTTTAAATTGGGACTATTTATTCAAAATCCTAAAGCTATTTGAATTTCCAGTATCCTTTATTCATCTCCTAAAGAATATATATATATATATATATATATATATATATATATATATATATATATATATATATATATAAAATTTAGCATATGACAAGTTAGGTCCTTTTACCTCTGAATCTATATATGTAACAAAAGGCACTAAACAAGGATGTCCCATGTCACCAATACTATTTGCTCTGGCTATTGAAATATTGGCAGATTTAATTTGTAACAATATAAAAATCAAAGAAATAGATGTTTATGAACAATACAATTCTAAAATAATGCTATTTGCTGATGACATATTACTAACATTATCCAATACAAAAACACATTAGAATAATTAGATATATTAATTGACAATTTTTACATGACTTCAGGACTCCATTTCAATAAATAAAAATCAAAATTGTTATTTCTAAATAAAAAAAGAACTGCAAACTAAGGGAGATCACATCATAGGGAAACAAGAGTTGACCTTAAAATATCTAGGAATTGAGTTATGCAAGGATAATAATGAACTAGTCTCAAAAACTACAATAATATCATTTATACAATTAATGTCTCTGTGGGAAAATGGAATAAAATAATATTAACATTTGAAGATAGACTACAGTTAATAAAAATGGTTTTACTGCCCAAGATCCTATATACAGCCTTGGCAATACAACTGTTACCAGAAAAGATTATACTTAAAGAAATAAATTCATGCCTAATAAAATTGTTATGGTTTTCCAAAATAAACAGAATAGCAGTAATACATCATATTAGACCATGGAAACAGGGAGGATTAATCTTTCCTGACATAGAAACATATATAAAAGCATAAATATCTAAAACAATCTCAGATTGGATAAGTCCAAATTACTCTGCAAATTGGGAATGATTACTAACTGTAATATTAATGAATGAATTTGATTTACAAAAACAAATTCAAATAACAGATATAAATAATCTGCCATAGCACATATTACGTATTAGTCTGCAATATCACATAACTAAACCCACTAAAACTTGTATGATTAATTATTACATTGACTCATTTAGGAAAATTGTTAATGCAAACATAGACTTAAAAATCTGGTTTGATCTTTTAACACCATTTATAGTCACCAAGAACTTTCCACATAAAATATTTAGAGAAATTATTAATTCCTGGCAACAGAACGGATTTGTTTGTTGACTCTAATGTATCACAGAACTAAAAGTTTTAGATATGCAAGTAATACTAACAACATACAAAATTCCACAACAGGACTGACTAACTTTACAGAGTATTCTATCGTACTTGCAAGATTTAAGTAGAATAATTAATAATTCTTCCTTTAAAGAAATACCTAAATTTACGAAATACACATATGAAATCATATATAATGACTTTGGCATGGAAAACAGTATTTCAAAGGTTTACAAAATATTGATAAACTGTAAAACAACACCCAAGACCTCATATTGGAAACATATAACAAAAGGTCACTCAATACAGTTAGCTGAAGATATTAAAACCAACATATTATTATCGATAAAATATACATCCTTCACACAATGCTGGAAAGTTTTTAACTTGAAATGCTTGCACAGATCATTCTTAACCCCACACTGAATCAGCAAAATTAATTCTTCCATTAAAGGAAGATGTTGGAGATGTGAGCAAGTACTCAATGCAGATTGAAACCCCATTTTATTTGATTGTGTTAAAATTAAGCCATTTTGGAATGATATTAATAACTTTTTACAAGCCTTATTTAATGAATCATTTTATTTAACTAAAACTCTTGTATTATTAAATGTAAGCGAAGGTTCTCAGTTGAATAGGTCAAACATGTACCCTGTATGTCTATACTTGCAATCTCAAAGAAGTGTATAACAAGAAGATGGAATACAAATACAATATCAATCTTAGAAGACTTCTACAGCCTACTGAAGACCACAGCATTACTGGAAACTTAAATTAAAGAACTAAGATTGTATCCAAAGCCATATATCAACAACCCTTGGGGAAAAGTTTTATCTCTGATTGACACCATACAATGACTGGTTAGACACTCTGATAACGGATTGGACATACTTATACAGTAATTGTACATATTAGATTTGTTAAAGTGTCAGGCTAATGTAAATAGTGTAAATTGTTAATTTAGATGATATTTATAAATATTATGGAATTTATTCAATTATATATGAAAATATTTTTTTTTGAAAAAAAAAGAAATCATAATGTATGAAGATTGTATGATGACTGAGGGTAGAATGTGTCTTTCAGCCAGGTTTCAAAAGAGCTACAATATGTGACTGACTGGTAGCAAGGCAGGCCTTTAAACTTGCCATTTGCTATTTATGCTGCAGGTGCTATGGCATGCATTTTTAGGCCTTTGTTTCTAATCCTAAGAACTGTATTACTATACTGTGAGGTAGTTTGTTGAGATGGCTCCAGGTTGGAGTAGATGGTACCACATTTTTGAAGCTTAAGTAATAGGAAGAACAATTTGGATAGTAAATATTTTATTTGAATTAAAGGAAGGCTGTATTTTTCTCACAATGTAGTTTGTGTTACGAGCTGTCTTTTTTGAAGTGCAGGTCAAGAGTCTGGTGAAATATCCAAGATGCATGGGTAATTGAATGCAAAACTGAGATGACATGGGTGAAAGGCGATTGTCTTCTGCAGAGAGAGATGGTATCTGGCAGTCATAAAGAGCATGCAAAAAATAATGCTAAAAGACCTGGTGAAAATAATGTTCTGCTGTGAGACATTATATTGATAAGTTAGAGAATGTATGATAGGGAGGATGTAGGGAGGATGTAATTGTGTGAGTGATGGTAAGTGAGGGTAAGAAGACTAAGATTATCTTCCTAGTGAGTCATAGGAGTACATGGGTCCTGGAAGGCCAGTAAGTGCCACCTACACTGTATGTGAGAGGGAGAAGTAGAATACTAAATCAGAAAGGAAAGGGTGAGAATGAACGGTTGTCCCCAAAGTTAAGAATATTGATAGAACTTTTCATATTGCATTCATCTAAGTAGTAAAGGGGGGAGAGGATTTACAGGTGTAGAATGAGGAAGCTCCACCTACCTACCATCTAGGCTGAGAAGATAATTCTACAATAAGATGAATATGGGGAGTCAGCCTATCTGCCACCTAGGCTGAGAAGAACCATGCTTATGACTCAGCTTACTTTACCGAAAAGATAATTCTACAATAAGATGAATATGGGGAGTCAGCCTATCTGCCACCTAGGCTGAGAAGAACCATGCGTATGACTCAGCTTACTTATTCCTTAGGTTATTAGTAAAGGATTAGCAAGAGAGTGAGAGAGAGAGGGAGGGTAGACAAGACAG
This sequence comes from Protopterus annectens, assembly GCF_019279795.1. Classification (NCBI taxonomy): domain Eukaryota; kingdom Metazoa; phylum Chordata; order Ceratodontiformes; family Protopteridae; genus Protopterus; species Protopterus annectens. The sequence continues at coordinate 555,605,945 of NC_056746.1, forward strand.
AGTAAATGAAGGTTCAGCCCATGTGACATGCAGGAGAAGTGGAATTCAAGAATAATGCGAATATGGAGTGTCAGGCTGTCAACCACGTAAGATGTTAGTAGAAAGGTATAAGGAGGATCAATACCTGAATATCAGTGAGTGTTCAGAGATGAAGTGTAATGATATGGTTTGGCCTATGTGTAACCTACGGTGAGAGGAGAGCTGAGATACAGAAAGAGTTGTAGGTGTATAATGTTGGCCTATCTGCCACCTAGGCTGTGGTATAGTGTGGCAAAGGTTAATGATAGCCTAAGTGACACTTAGGTTGCCAGGGGTAGTAAGAAAGTAGGATTTCAAAAAAGCTACATTTGTTTACTGGGAAAGTCCAACTAAGAACAAAGCCAATTTTCAGTGGAGGCTCGGGGAGAAACACTCCAGGCACATGAGAGGAAACTGGAGTACCTGGAGAAAACCCACACAAATGCAGGTAGGACATACAGATTTAACACAAAAGGTACTCCAGCTGAGAATCAAACCAGAGAACTTCTGGCTGTGAGGTGACCGCACTACCACTGCACCACTGCCCATCTATATAAATAGGTGAGAATAGTGATAGGATTAATGTAAATCTATCTGTCTTAGACTTTTGGTGTACATAGAATTGCCCTATGTGCTTCTATGGCTGAAGTAAAAGGAGAAGCAAAAGTGGCAATATTATACACAGTCTGAGTTTAGGTATCTGGTGGTGGAAAAGCTGGACTGGTGAGATTAAATACAGTGCAAGTTTAAGGAAGTGGTAGGAGAAAGAAATGATGTGCTTGTTTGTTATTATTACTATATGACTATTTCATATTAGTAGTATGAGCCTGTTTCTTAGCATGGCTTGTATGCATCTTGTTATGAAACCATCCATAGTCTAGGTTAATAGTTTGGTAATGGGGACTACAAGGATTAGAGGGCAAAAGGTAGAGTTTGGTAAGTTTGGTATACCATGCAGAACTCAGTTTGGGTGCTGGTTTATGTGCTGAGATGTTTTACTGTGGTTTATGTAGCTGTTAGTCTGTTTAAGTTATTTAGTCCGATCAGAGTTGGGTAATTTCAAATAGTCTGATTGGATGGAATAGATGGGTGGAGTATAAGTAGGAGGGGGCAATGTGCATAGTAAATAAGTAATGAGGCAACATTGTTTTGCATGCAGTAAGTGGTTCTGACAACCTCGTAAGAAAATGCCAAAGAAGTCAGCACTGCAAAATACATTATATTAATTGGCCATGGGGGGGGGGGGCAAGAAAAGATGTTTACTGAGATAAAGTAACCTGTACAGAAATAGTAGCACATATGCTTTGGATTTTATGGGGGCATCTTTTTGTATGACAAGTAAATTTCCCACCCATAACTTACTTAAAAATGAGGAAATAGTCATGGATTTAGTTCAGTTTTCTGTGTATTTCAAATGCACTCATATAACCCACAATCCTTGCAGTAACACTTTTACTGGTTTTAAATGTGAAATGTCATCCACTGCATGTTGAAATAAATCACAGAGAATTTCCTTTAGGGCATGAAATGGCAAAGCAGTTTCACTGTAGATTGTTAACTGCTGAAACAAAGTGCAAATTATAAGGTAGGCATAGTTTAAAATCACAGTGTCTTCTTATTGAAAAGTTACATTACATGGCAATAGTCAGAGGTTAATTGAGAATGCCTGGAGTAAGATGGGTTTTGGTCTTTGCAATTGTGTCATGCAGCACTTCAGGTTAAACACATTAACAATCTAATGAAATTAGTATGCTAAATTGGAAAAAATGACCTACAATGATTGTAGGCTACCAGCAAGAAGAAAACATTACATGGACTTAATGCTGTACCTCCTTAGTTTAAGTTGATGTAGTACACTTGAGGACCATATTTATTTATTTATTTATTTATGACACTGCCTAGGTATATCCCACAGAGCTTTATCTCATGTCCAGGCTAGAGGAATGGCAGTATTAACACATCATGCAGGTAAATAATTAAGTACGCAATCATATCAGCACAATTTAATGTGATTACTGTTATATATCTGTACATTGCATTTTACATGGAGGCATATTTCTTTAAAGAACATACAGCAATAAAACAAAAACAAGGGACTTTACAGGTACATCATTGTCAAATACCACCAGCTGCAAACATTCAAAGTGCTGCAGATGAGGTTGACTAGCTAGTGATGCCATTTTACAGAGCTAAGTTCTTGAGTTTCATTACTGGGTAAGGCACCTGCTGTGTAGGCTCTGACTGCTTCCTGTTTCATTGTGGGGGAGTTTGCACCCACATTCCAAAGATGTACAGGTAGGTTAATTAGTAAACCTACTAAATTACCTATACATTTGTGTGACCATGTGTGTGTGTGTCTGCTTGTCTGGGTATTGGTTTATATACTGACAGTAGAGACTCTGATCTTCTCTAGCAGTGGATCTCTTCCTTGCATCCAGTGGTTGTCAGTGTAGGTTATAGCTACCCTACCAACTTTAATAGAAACAGCATTATCAGAAAATGAATGGTATATTGCAGTATGTACTGATTTACAGCATTCTCTACAATAACCAATTACATTATTGTGTAAAACTCTGAGCAAATGTGACTAGTATGTGAAGTAGATAAAAGAAAATCAGAGAAGAAATACCAAATATTTATGTTTCTCCAGATGATTCCTTTCAAGCTGCTGTTTTAAAATGATAAAACCATTAAACCCATTGCAGATGGTTATCAACCCCATATTTTAAAACATATTTTTTGCAGAAACCTAAAGTTTTTCTAATGAAAAAGTTTCAGATTCTAGTTACTGCATTCTCTTTTGGTCATAAGTTGGACTGCTGGGATTGTACTCAGCACAATTCTTCAAGGCAAGCTTCATTAGAAAAAAACATTAGGCTTTATTTCACTGGTACTGTCTGTAACTTTGGTCATGGGTGATTTTAACTAACTTTCCATCAATTTGTAGATATATACAAGCACAAACATGTTCGCCCTTTATCAATACAAATGCTCTGGAACAGATAGTCTGTAACCCCACAAGGGGCTCACATGTCCCAGATTTAGTACTCACCAACATGGGGGGGTCAATACACTACCCCCTGTATGTTGCCCGCCCTAGTAAGGTCCAATCATAAATCAGTCTTGTTCAAAGTAACAATTGACCCCCCCCACCCGCAGGAGCAAAGAAAAATGAAAAATGTCTTCAAAGCAAACAACAGCCTACTAATCCTAATATAAATAGTTTTAAACCCCCTGCTAACACAACCAACAAGGACTCCTATGCAGAGGTGTACACAAATGCCCTGTATAAATATGTATATAGCTGTATAAACTTGGCAGTACCTGAACGGATCAAAAGCCAGTCCTAAGGAAAAAACAAATCGCCCTGGGGAACCTCAAGTATAAATAAGTTATATAACAAGAGGAAGAAACTGATGTATAAGAACAGCAAGAAACTAACTCAGCAGGGGAAGAACACCTCCACAGCTTGAACAACCAAATCAGATATCTTGTAAAGTCCTCTAAAGATAGTTACAAAGCTAAATTATTATCCCTGTCTAAGGATAATCATAAGGCATTCTCTAGCTATGTCTGAAATCTAAAAGGGAAAACCCAGCTTTCAGCCAAACTAGTAGTGTGTAGTACCACTCATACTGAACCTGAGGAAATTGCCAACCTGCTAGCTTTCATATTTGGTGCAAACTTCACCTCCCTGTCCCCACTAGTCATACTCCAAAGCATTCTGGCCATCAGTCCTCTACCTAGAATCTCCAGAGAACAGGTCATAAACACACTGTCCAAGGCCAAAACCAAGGCATCTTTGGGACCAGATAACATCCCAGGCTGCTTACTAAACAGTCTAAAACAGGATCTATCTGAGCCTCTTGGCAGTCTATTTAACCACAACCTAAACAGTGGCTTTGTTTCAGCAGAGTGGAAAACAACAAGAGTAATCCCCTTGCACAAAGGGGGTCCATCAACCAACTCTGGGAATTACAGACCTATAAGCCTAGCCAGCTTCATCTGCAAGGCCATGGAAAGTATTGTCATGGACCTTATTAACAAAGACATAAGTGAAAATAAAACTCTTAACCAGACCCAGTTTGGGTAGAGCATGCTTATTAAACCTGGTGGACTCTTCAAGAATGTCACCATAGTCCTGTATGAAGGTAAAATGGTACATGCCACCTATCTCGACTTAGCTGAATTCTTTGACACAATCCCTCACTCAGGTATCATTGTGAAAATCTCCCAACTGGGGATTAACCTTTAGATCAAGACATGGATACCAAACTGGCTCACAACGGAACACATACGGTCAATGTTGGGGTGTCCACCACTAACAGTAGACCAGTTACCAGTGGTGTATCATAAGGATCTTTGCTGGGCCCTCTACTGCTTGGAATCTACTTGAAAGTCCAGGTGAAAGTAGATGGTATGTGGTTTACCATGTTCACTGACAATTGCAAACTAGGTGCAATCACTGAGTTGCCTAATGATATTGACATATTATAAAAGCGGCTAACACAAGCAAATGACTGGTGCCAAAGCCACGAACTTAAACTAAATGCAAAAAAGTACATTATTATCCCCTTTGGCAAAAGAGAAGTCCCTGCAAATTTCAGTGTAGACAGCACCCCTCTAAGGTCTAACCCATTGGTGTGGGATTTGGGAACACAGGTTGATAGCAACCTAAACTTCAATCACCATGTGTCCACAATGGTAAGATAAGCCTTCTACATTGCACATCTCATAAGTAAGGGCATCACATCAAGGACTAGGATGTTATAACTACGCTGTACTCATCCCTCATCAGACAACTAATAGAGAACAATGCTTCCTACTGTATGTACCTCACCAGACACCTGCAGCAGCTGGAGAGACCACAGAGGTTTCTCACCAAGAAAATTCAGGGCCTTCAAAACATGAACTACATGGATAGAGTGAAAGCCCTGTCACTGCATGAGCAGTGACCTGATCTGGCCTACAGAGCAGTCTCTGGCCTAGGCCTAATGGAAATGCTGCATACCTGCAAGTCAAATGGGGCAAGATTCACACACTCCACGGCTCTTAATCTAGCCTGTGACATTGACAGGACATGCTGAAGAGACAGATATGTCTCTCAGAGACTGCAGCTCCTCTGGAATAAACTCCCAATTCACTTGAAGCAGAACATCTCAATGACCCTATTTAAGCACAACTTGGGTAATTAGAAGGGAGATTGTAAATTCACCCCGTGAGTGGCACCTATGTCTCTCATGGATAGGGGCAGTCAGTGCTGATCATAGACTAGCTCTGCAAATATAGACTATCTATCATGGTCAATCAGGAAATATAGCTCTAACATAGCTAGGCTTGTAAATGTATGACCATCAGCGTAGTAATCTCCTAGGAATCTAGGAACCTAAGTTGGGGAATGTATTATGAATGATATTAATGACTTTGTCCCTTGACCCAAAACCACTTTGCTTTTATAAAACACAAATCACGTCCTCCCAGCCTATTTAATTTCTTTGAAAGGGTCACCAAAGCCCCCCCCCCCAAAGGGTTAGTCTATCCACAATGATTACCTGGTCCTGACCAAGAAATTCAACAACATCCCCCAGAAAGGTCTTGCAGATAAACTTAAATCAGTTTAACATATGCCCCTAGGTAATCTATTTGAAACCAAACTGATTCAAAAATATAATTCAAAATGTTAAGAGTTTTGGGTACCTCCTGGAATCAGAAAATGGTCACAAACTGAGATTCTCAGGGTTTGCCGATGACTGCAAACTGGGAGCAGCTGTCAGATCCTCTTCTGACTAAGATACTCTTCAACAAGGACAAGATAAAACCAATGTGTTAATCACCAAGTCACACTTAATACCAAACATGCAACACAGGTATTTTCAGAAAATCCTTTTCCTTCATAAAGCCAGTAGTACATAAACTACCCACTCTGAAGCCATAAACCTTTGCCATTACATTGAAAATCATATGCTGGTAACTGGTGATAACTCAACGCATCATCTATTTCTTAAGCAAACTCGCTCTACATAAAGCAAAGCAATTATTTAATCATTTTTAAGATCAGACTGGATGGATGGATAGATGACATAAATGTATGCCTGAATAAGTGGAAATAGTCTACCGTCTATATGCAACTAACAATCTTTTATTACTACTGGGTGCTCTGGTTAAACTGATCTCTTGGGCTGTAAGCTTAGTACCCACCTATGAACCTACAGTATTTAAGTGACATGCTAAAATCACAGCATTCATTCACAAGAACATTTGAAAACTTCTGCAGAGAACAGAGTTAAAATGAGGTTTCACAGTTGATATTATCTGTGATATGATGCAGCATGAATAGTACAATGCAACATGATAGATTATAATGCAGGACAATGTAACAAAGTACTTTGCAGTGCATACGGTATGTCATAATGCTGTGTGATACTGCAAAATACAGTGCAATGTAATGCAGTACAGCACTACCCACTGCATATCTATCTGTGTATGTGTATGTGTATGTGTATATATATATATATATATATATATATATATATATATATATATATATATATATATATATCATAATGCACTGCAGTACTCCAACAGTACTCCAAAATACAGTACAGTGGACTGCATCGTTGCATATGCACTGCAATGGTACAGCTTAATGCAGTTTTTTACTACAAAATACTATATAATGCTACACAAGCCACTGCAATGGTGCATCATAATGCTATGGAATACTACAAAATGAAATAGTGCAGTGTAGTACTATGCAACATGCTGCAATAGTACATCATAATGCAGTGCAGTAGTACAAAAGACAGTATAATGTAATGCACCACTATAAAATCAGGTAAAACAATACAATGCAAAACTACACATCACACTGTAATGGTATATCTACAGCATATTACTACAAAATACCATATAAATGCAGTATAGTACTACACAATGCGTTTTAATGCTGCATAACTATGCAGTGTAATACTTCCAAATACAAAACAATGAAGCACAACTCCACAAGCACATTGCAGTGGTACACCATAACACAGTACAATACAGTAGAATGCAGTACAGTACAATGCAGTACTCCATAGCAGACTGCAATTGTACAGAGTAATGCAATACAGTACTTCAAAATTCTATACAATGGAATGCAGTACTACACTTTAATGGTAAACTATAGTGCAGTACTATACTTCAGTAACATACAATGCAATGCTACACATATCACTGCAATTGTTTATCATAATTAAGTGCAATACTGCAATATACAGTAAAATATAACATACAGCAATTGTACATCATAATACAGAGCAATACTACAAAGTTAAACACAGTGCAATGCAATCTAACACTAAACATCATTCTGAAATAGTGGGCCATAATAATACAGTGTAGTACTATAAAATGGTATACTATACAATGCAGTGCCACATAAGACACTGTAATGGTACATCATAATGCACTGATACTATAAACTACTATAGAATGCAATGCAAAAGTATGCAACACAGTGCAATGACACATCAAACTGCAGTGCAGTACTATAAAATACTGTATAAGGTAAAGCAACACTTCACAACACAGTGCAGTGGTACATCATAACACAGTGGAATACTACAAAATATAGTGCTACAGAAGCACTGTGGCAGTATAGTATAATGCTAAAACTACAAAATACAATGCAATGTAGTATTACACAGTACATTATCACAGTACATCAGGATCTAGTTATAGTGCAATGCAATGCAGTGCTACACAACACTCTGAAATAGCACATTATAATGCAATGCAATACTGCAAAATACAGTAAAATTATTGCAGTACTACACAGACATTGCAATGACACATCACAATACAGTACAATACTAGAAAATAGAGTGCAGTTCAAACTACACAGCACACTACGATGATATATTACAAAGCTGTGCAATGCAATATTATACAACATTATATCTTATTTTAAGAGGTATTATTCTAAGACTGATGGAAACTCCTTCCTGTCCGCAAGCTAAAAAAGTGTAATTTGAATCCATTTTACATGCAGTAAACAGGAAGGTGCATGTATTTAAGTAAGACTTGACTGGTTTCTGCATTTTCTCCATTTGTACCTTTTTTAGTTTGAAGTTACAAGTATGAATTAAAGCTGCTCTACAGTTTACATTGCATTTCAAATGGTTTCTTTGCTATTGCTATGTCTAGATTTTTAAATCAATTATGAGCAGTTTGAGTATTTTTTCTGCACTCTTCTGCATTTTACTGTGTTTTCTCTGTATTTAAAGTTACAACTATTAACTGAAGTTGTTTATAACTGGTTCAGCATTTCAAGTGATTTCTATGCTGTGCCTAGCCATTTAAATCATCTTTGTGTGGTTTCTGTCATTTAATGTATTTTTACTGTTTTCCCTGAGTTTGAAGTTACATCTATAATTGGCATTGTTTTACAGTTTACATTTCATTTCAAGTAGTTTATATGCTGTTAAATGATTTAATCATTGCTGCTGCTTTTATTTACTGAGTTTTTAGTCATGTTTCAAAGTTCCAGCAAGAAGCTAGTTTTAGACAGGTGTGTGAAACATGTAGGGTTTGCAGTAGTTATGGGGGGCGCTACACTTATGGGAAAGGTTAGCACTACTGAGTAAAGCTTTAGCTGTTTTTCATTGGTTCTTTCATCTTCCCTGTTTAACTTATATTGAGTGGATCTGTGCATATCACAGCAGGGTGGAATGCATGTTTCAACCCTGCATAGCACATCAGGGTTGAAATATGCATTCTATAGAATCAGGTATATTCATTGTAACTTCTAATATAACCAGCTCACCCAAATCCTACCAATAATTAGTGTCTTATAATGTACAGATGCAGCCAGCTACTCATAGCTACATATCAGACAGAGCACCTAGCATGCTAAAAGTTGCTTGTAGGAGCCCTAGCAGCATTACATTACACAACATAGCCCACAACTGCTATAAGTAAGATCAACATTATTACAAGGTTCTTGAGCTGCACTTATTACAATCAGAGCTAAACTCAGATTACTGTAGAAACTGTCTTGTGCTCACAGATAATAAACTCTTACTAAATACAAATAACTTTATGACAGGTGCAAATGTTTAAGAGATATGGAGAACTCACTCTCACAAAAAAAGACTGCGAGCAAAGCATTAATACTCCACACGTTATGGACCCACCCCTGACACATGATATAATGTTGTATGCTGACACTGTAAAATAATTCTTTACATAAGCCTCCTAGATTTATAAGGATTAATTCTTAGCAAAAATCAAAGTCAAATATTGTATTACATGACTGCGCACCTTTAACAGAGAGTTGCCATGAGGCAAAGGGCCTCAGTTCCAGTACATTAAACCACTCCACAAACAAAAATGTTTTAGTGATTACTAACTCCATAGTGGAATGCAGATCCACCATTCACTAGGCTGGACAAGGACAGAATGATGGTGAATTGTCTTTCTTGTGTCAGGATGTAAGACATCTCAAGGGCCCTTAGGACCCTTGTACCAAACAAATATAACTACAACATAGTAGTTATGCATGTGGGGCTGAAGGACATCTGGTGAAATATCCTGAGGGAAAAGCAGAGAGACATGTCTCAACTCTCTCTGTATGTCACAAATGCAGACTAGACCCTGATACCAAGCATACTCCTCCTCTTCCTCATGAATGATGCCTGGGTACAAACAGAAGATGAGTGGCTTCATCAAGTGACTGAATAATTGGTGTAATTCTAAGTGGATCCAGTATATGTCAGCATGGAAACTGATGCTTGACAGTCCTACTTGCTTTTTAAGGGAAGGCCTGCACCTAATGTTCAATGGTTCTGCATACTAGTTAAAGCCCTTACTACCACCATGGTTCCTTTTTAGGCAAAGCTCAGTTAGTGAACATTACAATGTAGCAATATCAAAACAGGATCAGTTTAACGTTACTCTTCTCAATGCAAAAAAGTTGCCTGACTTTGATATGTGTAATCACTGAAACATGGTTTAAATGTCCAGAATATAGTCCATCCATACCTGGTCTTAGTGCCTACCATACCTTCAGACTCAATGGCAACTGTGGCGGTGTGTCCATATTGCTCAGAGCTCATATCACATATAGACGTATTCCCAGATACTCACAAATGGAATGTATCAAACTCCAAATCATACTAAACAAAATCATCTATCAGTTTATTCCCTATAGTAGGACACATTCCATGACTCCAGAAGTTCATGTCAAGTTCCTAGATGTCATGGACCAACTTCACATAAATAAGTACACCATTACTCTGGGAGATGTTAACTACCCATTAATTGAAAATACTTACAGCTCCACTGTAGGATATGCACAGAAGTTTTTAGATCTAATAAATAAAAACTCAGTGGGCTACATTGTTACTAGCTCAACAAAAGGACAATATTTTTGTGCTGGTACTTACAGATGTAGAGTCACCATGCACAGTTGCTCTAATCACTCTCTCACTCCATTTAAAAGCTAGTAACCTTTTCCCTCCACCTATTTAAACCCTGTGAAACCAACATATTAGAACTCAAGGAATTCAAGTACACAAATCTCCTCAAATTCTATTATGATGTCTTGAAATGCACTTCTAACATCACTCCAGACATAGCCTCAGAAGATAGATATGCAAAGGAGTGTTATATCCATATGGATAAATGTATAGAATTGGCAGTACCATTTAGATCGAAATACAATGGGAAATTTAAAAGCAAACCTCCCTGTTAAACCACCAACATAAATAAAATCTAGAATAACAGGAAAAAAACTCATGAGAGTCTACAATAGACCACCAACATAAATAAAATCTAGAATAAAAGGAAAAAAAACTCATGAGAGTGTACAACACAACTAAACACCCTCAAGTCAAGGAAATATTGCAGATATTACTAAGAATGTAAAAAAAGATTATTGAATCTACTAAGGCATCCCATGAACTCAGGGTGACATCAGAAGTCAAGGATAAATATAAATACTTCTTTAGTCATGTTATAGATCTAAGAAGCAATACTCAGCTATGAAAAGAACTAATTTTAAATAGCAAAACCTACTCTGACCAGATGGACTTTGCCAATATGTTAGCAAATGAATGTAGCGCTAATTTCACTTCTTAGATAACTATCCAAAGCCCTGCAATACTCATACATCTCAAGCCACCAACCCCCATCATCACTAAATGGCATGTACTGGAAGTGCTTTTCAACACTAAGAACACTTCTTCCACTGGACCAGATATCATATCCAGTGTTATAGTACTAAACATGACCTAGTGTAACTTTTCCATACATTATTTAACCTGAACCTGGCTAAAGGCTCAGTCCTGGAATCATGGCATATAGCACTGATGATGCCACTTCATAGAGTGGTCCTAAGACAACCCCAGAAACTATAGGCCCATCAGCCTGACAAGTCTTATTTGCAAGGACATGGAACACATTATAATACACTTGATTAATACAGACATTAAAAAATCTCATCAGGCTAGATCTGCAGCTATTTGATTTTGTAAAAGTTAGATCCTGCCTAGTAATCCTGCAAAACTTTTTAAAATAGTTAACACAATCTGTTGATACCAATCACAATATACACATAACCTACTTAGATTTGACCAAGACACTTAAAATCAACCTCCATGCTAGTATAATTAAAAAAAATAGATGTGTTACAAGAATACTGTAATGTGATAAGATGAATATCTAATCGGTCAAAAGACAGAACCCACATTCTGCAGTTTGAAGGGGTAGCATCCGAGACCATGAAGGTGACCAGTGGTGTTCCACAGGGCACTGTGCTGGGAACTCATTTGTTTGGTATTTAGTTCTCAGACATAAAGTCCTATAGCTGTCTAAGCTTGCAGATGACTACAAACTCAGACCACGGGATTCAGCAAACTTCCATGCAGGAATAGCTTATTCTGTATCCTGTACAACATGGTAGAGCGCCATGCGTATTCATGAAGGCACGCTGCCATGCTGTTAAATGGACACAGTTCTATGTAAGAGTGCAGGGGGTGTGTCTGAGAACAGTGCTCTAACAATACACACACCCCCTGCACACCAGAATTGCCCTTCGGCAATTTAAAATGACCGAGAACATCTGTAACACCCCTAACCCATCAGGGTAAGAAATCTGGTCAAAGCCATAAGGGACAATCGACCCTACCAAGGCAAAAGTTGATACAATAACAGATTTAGCATAGGCACATAGCGCACACCTCCCAACCCGCCAGAGTAAGGTATGTGGACAAGGCCATAAGGCACAATTGTCCCACAAAGCAGAAAGTTGATAGAATAACAGGTTCAGCATTAACATGGATATTCTGAAGGGTACAAATAAAAAAAACACAACAAATACATTTTTTATACATGCAATAAAGTTTAAGCATAGCTGTGCAGGTGTGCCTGTTGCTTAGCTATGCTTAGTCCAGCTTAAACAGCACAAGAAGTTAAATATCAAGAGACATCCAACATAAGCAGTACTGCAATAGTGTAGTGATTAGAGCATATGCTTTATAAACAGCCATTCCCAGTTTGATCCCCACTGTAACCAATTTGCATTTTACATGTGAAAGCAGTACATAAACTTTTTTTTTATAATTAGCTACTAAGTAACATATATTTGTTAACCAGAGTACTGTAGTAGTTCCAGATGTGAGGTGTCATTTTAATAAAGTTGCGAAACCCCCATATAAACACAAGTGCCCCATACAGTATAGTCACACATGAATAAATTCAAAACCATCCAATCACAGTAAGTGGTGGGAAATCAACTGTATTTAAACCCTGCAGGTGGGAATACAGCTCATAACTGGTTGCAGATTCCCACTGTAGGGAGTGTGGCAGGTGTTGGTGAGGGTATGCACTTCCAGGCACAGCAGTACGGCATACAGGAGTCCAAGGTCATGGTAGGACTCCTGGTATATAACCATGATGAGAGACTGCTGCAGGGCCAATACCAGGGCTCCCAATATAAAGCAGAAGCCTAGGACCATCTTGCTGTGATCTCACCAGTGCCACTGGTATCCTTCAGACTGGTGAGCAGGTCCGGCACCACTATGCCGACTTGAAGCGGAGGAAGAGGGAGCTCTTGGATGAGTGGATCCAAGAAGCAAGGCAGAGGGGTGATGTCCCAGCAGTGTGTAAGTATTCATATCAATAACTGTTTACCAAAGTCCAGCCTGTGTATGTGATGGATAGGTATGCCTAAATATTTCTCTATTCCCTTTACAGCTGCAGCTGAGTGGGCTGTGAATCAGGGAGCCCATGCCAGTAGATTGCAAAGGCTGTGTCGCGAGGCTGGTGAGTAACAATCCTGCTTGTAGTAGTCATACCAAATAAATATAAAGTAGTAGAAAGTCACTTGGCAGTATAAAAACTGTGTATGGGTTATACTGAATAAACCAGACAATATGACAGTAATAGTCCCATATAGGTGATATTTAAATAAAACCGTAACTGCCTGGCAATAAAGTTCTAAATCCTGGACTGGTTATGTTTACTTTGGTATTGTATGGCATTTAGTGTTGCATTCTCTGAATAGTAATGTTGTGTAAACCACTGTTATCCACACTGTGCTACATAAATAAATATGTCTAGGAATGTCTGTATTAGACTGTTGTAAGTACAAGGTCATATTGTACAACCAAGAGAAACTTGGACAAAAAAACACTAAAGGAACAAATGGCAGTTTCTAAATAGCTCACTTTGATGAAATGCAAATTGTTGTATTTTTAGCACAAATGGCCATGGTTCGAATCCTGGGAGTGGTTGTAAGCGGTATGCGTAATCATACCTCTTAACTGTACAGATTTTCACAGAATGTCCAGATAATTGCTCATATTTTTGGCCTGTTCCTCTTTCTCCCTGGCAAATCACTGGGATGATCTCAGAACTGTAGTCACTAAATAATGACATACATTTGAGTTTTAGACGTCTAATCCTTCAGAAAATGTATATTAAAACAAATCATGTTACTCTAGCAACTCTCTAAGTCCATAAGAGCAATATTCAAAATATGTCCCTATTTGTACCTCCATGTTGTCAAGCTATGTCCAGAGTTTGTGCATTAAGAGATTGAGAGGTATGTGCATAATTTTAACTAAGAATCTGGGAATATGTGTAGAAACAGTCAGGTAGTGTTAACAAACATTCCTTCCACAGGTCTACCAGGTAAGAATGTAGCTATAAGACAGTTGAAGTATACACTATGTACAAACATACCACTGCCCAAACCAAGGCCATAGGGTATTGTAATAATACCTGTAGAGTAATGATTAGAGCAATGATCATTAAAGTTGTGAGTACTGCAAGGATATACAAGTTGTTAAGTGACATCTCCCCCTCCCACCATATGTGCAACAATAATCTAAACACATAAATCAATGGGTATGTTTACAACAAACCTACTGTTGGGACATATGTCCTATTTTTCAACAAATATTGAAATGTAACAGAACAATGCACAGCCAGCCGACAGAGCTCAGAAACAGCGTGTAGGTAAAATAATAAAAACTCAACAATGCACAAAACACGCTGATTCCTAATGGCCCCAGTTCCAATATAAGTCCACAAAAACGAAGAATAAAGACAATGGATGTCCAAATAATCCAAACGAATAGTAATTCTTGGTAAAAAACAGGTTTATTCAGTCGACACCAGTAAGCGCTTTCACCCTAAGGCTTCATCAGACTTTTACAACTTGCTATAGATTCATTACACTTACAACTTGCTATAGATTCATTACACTAAGTAATACATGTTGACATTTTATGGCTAGTAGTGCTTTAAATAAATGCCTAGAATGCTAATCCTACAACCAATGGGGTTGAAAGGAGGGCTATTTGAAGTGTAATGAATCTATAGCAAGTTGTAAAAGTCTGATGAAGCCTTAGGGTGAAAGCAAATATTGAAATGTGTTTCTATTAATGTTCCATGTTGAAATACTATCATTGGTGGCCTGTTGCTATCAGTGTAACCTGCATGCCGTTGTAATGGCCACTGTGGTTCCTTATATGCATGTCTTCTGTTTGCTACGCAACTGTTCCAAATCTGTTGTTTTGGGTTAATGGGAATATCTATGCATGCTGTTATAACTAATCCTGGATTGTGTTGACTATTACTAAACCACATATGTTCTAAAACTGTAACACCATAGCACGTTTGGGAAGGCCGGTCCCAGCGGACCCACCTCATTTGGCCATGGCACCGGGCCCCAGCACATCTGGACCCACCCCAGGACCTCCTTGGCCACTGGTCCTGCACCACCTTTGGGTGGAACAGGCCTCAGGGGATGGGGCTCGTCCCCACCCGGGAATGGGCACGGACAGGATCCTGTCACCCAAAGCCAGGTCCGGGGTTTGGTGCATAGTGAGCTCCAAAAGGAGTTTAGAGATCTGCTATGCCAGCTTGAGTGCCGCGTGGTGCAATTAGAGGGTCAGCCTGCCCCTCCTGCTCAGACCCCAGCACAACCACCTTTGTGGCCATGAAGGTGCAGTGGTAACTGCCCATGGGTAGGGACCTCAGTCCCACTGGTTTCCATTTGGGGGCGCATGGGCTTCCGATTTCCAAACACCCCTCACCGGCAAGGTGTTTACCCCCACATGTGTCATATACCACCCCCTGTATGCTGTCTTGTCTGTCTTCCTACCCAACCTACCTCGCCAGATATACCTACTATCCTTCCCCAACATCCCACTCTCAACTTAAAAAAAAGGGGGCAATCTGTTCCCAAAAAAAAAAATGTCACCCCATACATAGCTGTCCATTTTGCACATGTGTCCACTAGACACATGTAATCTGGTCTAAATGGCATTACAGTACATTATTATTGTTCTCACCCCTCTCTCAAGGGATTGAGTGTCCAAATATACCTCCAAATTTAGCATATATGCACAGCTGTGGCTGTAGAAGAAATGGAAAGCTATGGACCTTCCCTACACCTGTCCTGCACATCCCTAGCTACTTTCCCTATTGTCTTTCCATCTTTGTGCCCCCTTTTTCACCACTTACCTATCACCCCTTTTTCTTTTCTTTTAAAGAAAGTAGTGTGGGGGTAAGCGGAAGTAAGCTCTTTTAAGCAGTAGTAAGCAGAAGTAAGCCTGTTTGCATGGCGCTAAGCAATGCCTACACAGATTAAGCACTTTTAAGGCTGTCTGAAAGCATATTTAACCAGAAGTTAGCATTGCTTACCACCGCTCGAACCCATGCAAACCCGCTTACAACTGCTTAAAAGTGCCATAATCACTCTGTATTCAACAGCCCTTGTTCTGCCCAGCAACAAAATAATCAGCCCTGCCCAGTCATAAAACCAGGAGCCTATACACCATAGTCAGAACAATGTACCACTACTCTATCAGAGCTGCACAACTGAGTGTTCCTTTTTAAATATATCATTCAATATAGGTATAGAATACTATGGAACAAGCACTGTGGAACCAGCATGTTTATAAAATATAAATATACAAATATAGATGTGTATGGTGACAGATGCATATGAAAAGTGTATACATCAGATATATGTAGCTGTACATACAAAATTAATATGTACATATATATAAAATAATATAATGTGTAGATATCAAACAAGAAATATAGTGATATATCAATAGTCATATATTAAAATATATATATATATATATACAGGCATACATACATATGCATACATACATATACAGATATAGATATATATGCATACACACACACACACACACACACACACACACACATATATATATATATATATATATATATATATATATACATACATATTTATATATATATATATGTATATATATATATATATATATATATATATATATATATATATATATATATATATACAATAAATATATATATATATATATATATATATATATATTTGTGCATAACATGTACTGCGGTTATATGGGGGGGGGGGGCAATGGACCAACACTAGGGACACAATGTACATCCTGCAGGTATAAATGTAGAATGTCGCTACAGGAACAGGGTGTTTGTCATCATACATTTTCAGAAGGATGTCAGTTATAAAACTGTAATGTATGTCATCATATACTGACAGCATTCCCCACATGATCACAGTGATTCACCACAGGAAGGAATAAAATGATACTGTTCAACATACCAGAAATATGGGCAATACACGTGGACAGTCTGGAACAATCTGGCTGGTGACAGGTATGCTCAAAACAGCTTAGTGCAAGAAACCATAACCAAGCCTGACAAAGGGGGGACACATGAAAATGTGGACATATCTGACATACTGGTGTAGATGAGCTGACACGTGTGATGTAGTAACACCCTCCTGTCTGTTCCAACATCTATTGAGTGGAATGGCACAAGTCCAAAACCCAGTAACTTCCCAGGAGTAAGTCATGTAAATATTCACATCCCCCCATTGATGTGTAAGACATACACAACGCTTATGGGGCCAGGCAACACTACACATCTGCCAAATATCTGGACATATTATCACATTAGAGAAAATACAAATGCACACAAACGGTGCACAATGTGCTCGAAGTAAACCAAGTAACCAAAAGTAGCACAGCGTTGCGGGTCCACAGAAAAGTTTTTTTATTAATACAAAGACATGAGGTTAAGCACTTTCATCAAGTAAATTGACTTCATCAGAACAAGTAATAGTAAAAACATTAAAGCTTAAATACCAAACAGTTTAAATTCATTGGTTCAGTACTAACCAATACTATGCTTAAAAATCCCACTTCTCATGAATAGTAAGCATTATGTGCATGACCAAACAATGAATAATTAATTAGTTAAATTCAGTGTAATAAAAATTCATTTCTACGAAAAAACACTTCCCTACATGGGACAATATATGGTACATGTACATGTACTACCCTAACAGTACATAAAAAGACAAATCCATGAATGCTAAGTATGTATTAAAAACATACACAAAAGTAATTAAAATACATGTTTAAAATGGACAGTAAAATACTTTATAAATACCTAATGAAACCACCAATTAAACTAGTTCCACCTTTTCTTTCAATATAGGCATAATAGAAATAAATTAATTAATGCCTGGTGGGTGGTCAGCAGCTAGCCTCAATTGCCACATCAACTCTTTCTTATTTAATATATTTTGCCAGTCACCCCCTCTTGCATCTACTGTGACAAAATCAAGAATGCCAAACTTAAAACACCTGAAATTCTGACACGTTGTACTATGTTTGTATAGTGCATTGGTATTCTTTTCATTCTTGATGTCATAGAGACTAACTAACTAATTAATTACTTACATTAGAGAAAATACACTGAGCTGCTAGCCATGTCACCAAGCAATATCCAAACTACAGGCAGACTGACACAACAAAAAAGCAATTTTGCTATGAGGGAAACTACATGTAATTGCAAATATACAAAGCACTCCAGGGATGTGACAGCAATGAGAAACAGACACCACTGTGAAAGTGCATACAGTATAAAGAGTGTGTGAACCAAACTGTCAACATCTTTGGTACTCACACACTACCCCTACATATAGTGGCCCAATACACAGTGTAGTATGATGCCTGACTGTGTTATGGGGCATGTCACAGTCTTACCCAACAAAAATGTAACACTTGAGAGAGCATGAGAAACTGGATCCGCATGCAAAGGCAGATGGAAAAGGAAACATAACACTTACATCTATCCCCCCAAGAAATAACATATTCACAATATACTGCTACACAATTCTGACAGTCTGTCAACAATAGCCAGAAATACAAAGACCTCCCAACTGTACACACTCCCAAAGAATGCCCAGGGCTTGTCATCATATATAAGGCCTCTTACACATAAAATGTCTGGCAGTCTGATACTTAACTGGGATGATATTACGAATTATGTCACTAAGTAATGATATACCATATCTCTATGCATCTGACTACATGATATATGGACAAAGTTTGATATACTCATGGACAGAGGCCTAAACACAGGTCCAGGATGGAGATATTGCTATTATAAACTGAGAAAGCTGGTGTAGGTCTAATCCTATCCCCCCTGTCACACACAGTGCAAATGTGAACATCCCACACTCTGCTGTGTCCAGCCCTGAATCCTGCCTGTCTGCACAATCCCACTGTCTGCAATCAATATAATGTAGCCAGTCACACTACCCTCCTGTAGACTTTACATATCACTCTTAATGGTACTTGTCTGTCACAAATAACTCCTGACTCTCCTCCCCACCACACACAACCTGCCTGTACTCTCTTGTACACCACTCCCCCACACTGCCCATGACTCTGAACTGGTGTTCTCAAGTAGTTAGACTTATCCACCTTCCAAACTGTATGCCCTGCATTGTTATCATTCCTCTATCCCCCACCCCATTCACACACATGTATTTTTACTTAGTCCTGCTGACCATCATTCCTCCCTGCTCTACGACATAACCCCACCTCCCCAGGGTCTCCCCAACCTGTCCCCCTAATCTCACTACAGACGACAATGTCATCTGCAAACTGCACAGTCAACAGGGGCCCCTGTCTGATCATGTATGTCAACCTGTCCCTCACCACTGCAAATGTGAAAGGACACATAGCTGACCCTTGATGTACTCCACCTTAAATCCACCTGCAATGTCAAAACCAGAAATCACTGCTGTCACACTAGCCTCCTACATATTCTGTGGTGTCTGACAGACTCCTCTGGCACCTTTAACCTCCACATACAATACCACAACTACTCTCCAGGCAGCATGTCATATGCTGTCTGTAGTTGCACATAGACACAATTCAGCTGCAGCTCAGCCTCAGTGCAGAGTTCCATCAACATTTGCATCTATACTGCTCTTACCTGTCATGAAACCATATTGCAAATTATCAATTGTCACTATGTTCTCAGCCTAGCTGCCACCACCCTTTACCATTACCTCATCCTGTGACCGATCAATGTTATCCCTCACTTATTACTACAGTTCTAGAGACCACCCTTGTTCAGATAAGCAGTGCCCATACATATTCGCCAACATCTCACACATCCTCTCACTTTCCAAGATTACAGTAAACAATCCAGTTAAAAATACCACTGCCAGGTCATGGAAACACCTCCAGGCACCCACAGGTATGTCACTGGAACAACAGCCTTTCCACTGTTAAACCCCCTCATAGCTATCCTTACATTCTCCTTGATAATCTGTTGCACCTCCTGTTTAACCATACCCACCTCAGCGAACCTTCCCTCCCTCCCCCATTTTCCTCATGGAACAGGCCATCAAAGTGATGTTTCCATATGTTCTAAACACACTCCTAGCTTGTATGTTCACCCATATTCCTTTATCACCCTTTTGTGCTTCACATCCTTCCTAGCTATGTGCCTGTGACTAGCCATTAGCTACAGGCCCTATACATTATCCGTGCTGTCCAACATTACATACAACCCCAGACTCCACATCTGTTTGTCAGACTCCACATCCATAGCCATGTCCAACACTCTCTTTGCCATGCTCCCCATCTCTTTATACTCATGTCTACTATCTACATCTGTCTATCAATCCCACTTCTCCTTTGCCAACACCGTTCTCTGCATTCTCCCCTGTACTTCTTTATTCCACCACCACATGTGTTGGAGCAGTCACCATCTGGGCAGCATGTCAACATGTGTCTGACTGAGCATAGTAGGTTACAGATGCATTAATGTAGTGCTAAGTAGGAGTACAAATTGGACACATCCAATGAGGGCAATCGGAAGTCCATCCCCAAATATGGCTGTGGTCTCACAGGCAACTATCCAACCCACCCTGTAGTGGAGGTCAGCCACAGCACATACACACATACCATAGCTAAATATGAACAGCTTCGGACATGTTTAGGACAAACATCACCCCCCTGGGTCAACATCAGTATAGAAGGATATGCACACCACATGCACCCCTACCCTCACCATTAATCAGGTGAAAACTGCCTACTTAGACATAATGCTATGCATGGCCATACAATTCTGCTATGTACTGGAGTATTATTTGATGTAATGTTGTGGCTGCTGATACTCATTACTAGTGAGCTGTCTCTGTAAAGAACTATGGACAATGTCTGATGTCCTGTGATATGTTTTTCCCTGTTTATGCCTTTCAGGTGTGATGCAGAGGCTTCCAGCCTATGATGTCCAGCAGACAGCAGCCATAACTGAGGCCAGCCTGGAACACTGCCACATCCTCTTCAGTTGGGGTTGCCAACATCAGCGAGACAGGATGGCCCTCTGGGAGGACCTCACACAGAGAGTGAACACCTTGGGGAACCATGGCCATACATACGAACAGGTCAGGCACAGAGCAACTGACCTGATTTGGCATGCATGGCAACGGGCTGCTGTGGTAGCAAGGGACCATTCCGCTACTGGTGGGGGGCCAGCCAGAGAGGCCCTACTTACAGCAATGGAGGAGCTCCTTGCCAACCTTGGGATGGCCCACAGAGACCAACCACTACAAAATGTAGCTGTCATGGAGGTGGGTGCCACCCAGGAAACTGGCAAGGAGCATCCAGGTAAGGCAAAAGTCCACATCAGTGTACTGAGGTTACATTTCAACTGTGTAGTAACAGGTTTTAGATGCAAATGTCATTGCAAAATAGAGCACTGGGTGGGGTTTAGTAATGTACACATGTGCCCATTTCAGGTGAAGAATAGCAAATAGTGTAATATAATGCTGTAGACTGTACCTGTGCATACATGTAGCATTGCTCCTGGACCAATAGCTATTGTGAAGCTGTTGACAATACCTCTCCCGCACATTACCTAGGTACCTCTTATCAACATGAGGCACAGCAGCCTGAGTTCGGTAAGTATGAGATCTTCCTGTTGTGTCTTACCAGTACCCCTGGCATTTTAAGGTGAACTGTTATAGTCAGCAAATTGCATGTATCTGCAAGATCACCTGTAGTGGGGTTCATTGCATATCACAGGGGCCTATTTGCATGAGATGTCACATATCAGTAGCATAACTCACAAACCTGTTATTCCAGGACATCTGGATAATGATTGCCAAAATGTGGGGACAGAGTGCCAATAGTAGGGACATGTTGTATACAGTACTGTCAGACAGTACATATAAAAGGTGCACACACATGTCACAATGCCAGGTATGTGTGAGATATGACAATGTGAGCACAATACACAAGGCCATAGCCATGCAACCTGTCATGTGACGTATAATCTGTACAATGCAAATGTGAAACATGCAACTCTATTAGGGGAACATGTATGTGGAGTGGAAGTAGTCCAAGAAGCTAGATGCATATGTGTGGACAGGAGGAAGCTCATACTGGGGTATAGCAGCATATGACACAACCACAACAGTTGATCAGATTGGGTACACACCTGTCATCAGTCATGGACTCCTGCAGTACCTGCATATAACAGGCAATTCACATACCAGAACTATCCCAATGAAAACCCACAGTTGCCTGCTACAGCAAAAGCCATGGTTTGCATACAGCCTAACATGCTGCAAAGGGATTGAATGCTATGGACACATACACACAGCATTGCATATGCCATGGAACATGGTGCAGATAGTCATCAAAAGGTGTACAAGAGATGGTGCAACAGTGACAGTTTGAAGAAATGGACATCCCTGCACATATGTTGGGAAAATCATCCCAGAAATGTCCAGGGAGGTTGTCAGGAGCCATACAGCAATAGTGAAGGGGTATCAGACATCTCTGGCAAGTACTGGGTGTGTACTACATGTGCCAACAGTCTTCCAATGACTCCATATGTCTTGGGTATAGGGTGTGTTTCAACGATGGCAGCTGTTCCTCACAACACACAGAAGCCAGTTCTGGGTAACATCTCTACAACAATACATCAACTTTTCAAAACGCATGTGTGGAAATGTGCAAAGGTGTTATGAGACCAGGGTTGAACTCTCTTTGTGTACAATTTGGCCATGTTAGTTTGGCACAGTAACAGCACTGCACAACAGCAGAACAGCACTACCCACACAATGAAGCAGGGTGATGGCAGTGTCCTGCTTTGGGTTTGCTGTCCACCAACTTGAACTGGGGCTGTAGCCAATTCGGATTGCATTATGACCAGTTCCAAACACCAGTCGCTTGCAGCTATGATCTATCTGGTGTCTGCTACATAGCTTTGGATGGAGAGGTATCCTAAAATTGCACACAACAATGGGCCACACCCTACATCCAAATGAACAAAATGATAGATTCACAAGATCACAATCAACAGTCTTCTGTGGCCAAACCAGAGTCCACACCTACATATGAAACACAACATGTGTGTTCACTTGACAAGTGCTGTGCACAGGGGATGGCCCTGCAATTGGACAGATTTGGAGTTGTTTATTAAGGGAGAGTTTGCAAACATTGCCATGTTGAGATGTGCCATACTGAGAAACATCACCCCAACAGGAATGACTGCTGTACTGAGAGCAGCAGGTGCTTTACCAAAGTATTGGTTTACGGGTGTGCACCTTTTGCAAGCCAGCTATTGTAATACTAACATGTACGATATGCCAACCCTACCTGATGTGTATGTTTCTCATTCAGAATGCACAGGTTATATGTCATAGGAAATGGTGGAAATTTGATGGCAATATTCATATGGTCTCATGTGATATGTCACAAAACCCTTGCATGTTAAGAGGGGTGTGTACACTTACTATATCCACTGTGTGGTTTCTGAAGTTGTTTGAGGAAATGCCCTTGTTTTCACATACATGTATTGCAAGTTATGACAACTGGAAATCACAGTATGACATTAGAAGTAGGGTCACCAATCCACTGGTCAAAGCAGTAATGTACCAAACCAAAATAGGAGGTATGTACAGCTGACAGGGAGTATGACCCACATATTGAAATAGTTGTGAAAACTCTGTACAATTTGTAGTTATGTTCTTTAGGTTTTGCCACAGTGCTATACAGGTGAACAGCACTGATGTCTACATGGGTGTAGTGTGTTCTAGGTGAAGGCTCAACACCTACTAAAGACACTCACACATCCCAGTGGTGTAAAGTAGTAGTAAACCTTAGTTGAAAGGTATGCATTGCATGATGTTATGGGCCTGTCTAGAGTGTGTCTGTTGTGGTCTGGGTGTGTGTCATGACTGTCACCCTCTGTCTAATGTGAGGTCTATGTAATGCCTGTGGGACATCTTGTGTGCGTAAGTGTGTGTGTGTGTGTGTGTGTGTGTGTGTGTGTGTGTGTGTGTGTGTGTTTGTGTGTGGGTGAGAATGAGTGTGTGAGAGTGTGTGTATATGGTATCAAACTGTATAATTATGTTAGTAATGTACATGTTTTGTCTTTTCCTCACAGGTGGGCATGGTGATCCCAGTCCCTCCCACGATACAGGTGATGTTAGCTTGCTTGGCAACTCTGACCATGATGAAAACCATAGAGTGGCACAGGCAGGGTTGTCATGGGCTGCAGCTGTGTCACCAGTTGGCATTCCACCTTTGTTAACCACATTCCAGCACACGGTCACAATGCCCACACATTCCCCATCACCAGTGACCACAAGTAAAGAACGACTGGGTGCAGGCACAGGACATGCAAGTGTGGAGACTAAGACAAGTGAGCAGACAGCCACTAGCCATAGCCAGACTGCAGGTGAGGTCACACACAGGCAAGGGGAAGGGGTGGTCAAAGGAGGATTGCTGCCCATCCAGCCCATGTAGCAAGTGCCAGTGCAACAGTTACCAGGTGCATGTTTCAGGCTGTAATGGATGCACAGGCATGTAATGAATGGAACACCAGACAACTGCACAGGGTTGTGGCAGACCATCTCCTGGTGCTCAAGGCTGTCTCCAGGACCTTGTTGCAGCCAGGGTTAAGGGCAATGAGATCATGGATAGATGGTTGGGTACGATCGGGGCACTCATCAGCCATGGAATATCTGTGCTTGACCATTTGGCAAGAGAGAGGCAGCAGCCATGTGGATGTAGCTCAGCACTACAATCAGATGGTGGTCCATGTGGCCATCCACCATCATGCTCCCATAGTGGCAGTGACACCGGCAGTACTAAGGGTGGTGTGCTGTCCATGCCATGACATATCGGGCCATGGGCAACAGGGTCGTGGTTCCAGCAGGCATCAGTCACCATTGGGGGTAGTACTGCCTCGGGCCTTGGGCCTGGTGGTGCCAGTCAGACCTGTGGCAGGTCCAGTTCCCATGTGCATGGCCGGAGATGGTGAACTGTACACCCTGCCATGTATGGCCCACAGATGTCCACAAAACATCAGTGTAGGGCAGCCACTTGGTGTGACTGTGTGCAGACAGACACACACACACACATATCACAATCAGGGAAGAGGTCACCTCCACACACATGCACCAAACATGCATAGGCCATATCATTCCCACACCTCAAACACACACCCATAATGTCAACCGAATGGCACAGCCTAGGCCTCTGGCAAACCCACACAACACCCTGTGCATATGATGAAACCTATGCCACATCCCTGGCATCCAGACTATCGATGCATGGACATGCAACTATGGGTCTCATGCACAGGGTGACCATACTGAATTGTAGCTATGTAATATTGTGTAAGGTGCTGTCATCTGGCATGGATAAGGGGTACACCTCAGAGTGTGAGTACAGTTTTGGCCATTGTGCATTCTTGCCATTAGTAATGGTGAGTGAATGTGTTCTCACAGTCTGTATTCTGTTTATGTCCTAGGTGTCTGTGTGTCACCAGGATGCGGGCCTGCAGGAAGTCCAAGGGTATGGCTGTGTGATAACACATCAATCATGTCATGGGTAAGGTACAGTTCTAGCTGCTCAGATTTCCAAGGACTATGCAACAGTGAATGCATATGCCTCACAGCTTATAGTGCTGAGTCTTGTATATGGGTATGTGGTGATTAACATATTCTGTTGTACAGTAGAGAATGGTCAGTGTAGTGGGTTGAACACACCTACATTTGGTGACAACCACACCTCCAGGGGATATTGCATTGACCAAACACACAGAGATTACTATTCACATACACATAAAATTGCCAGTACTGAGATCCATAGGTACATAGAATCATATGTGTGGTCATCATGAATAGCCATGAAGGCTATACAACTGCTTATAAGTGCCTTAATCACTCTGCATCAACCAGCCCTTGTTCTGCCCAGCAACAAAATAATCAGTCCTTGCACGGCTTGAACCCAGGACCATGCACACCACAGCCACAGCAATTTACCACTAAGCCTTCTGAGCTGTAAATATCTCTGATGTTTCGTCAAACATATCATTCAGCACAGTCATTGAACAGTGGGTAAATGTATATATATATATATATATATATATATATATATATATATATATATATATATATATACATACATAAAGAGAGAGAGAGAGAAATAACTATATACACACACACACACACACACACACACACACACACACACACATATATATATATATATATATATATATATATATAGATATACATATGTATATATAAAGAACAAAAGCGTGCTCAATTACTGGTTCTGGTGTTATTTTGTCACAGAGCTGTTGACGTTTGCCACTATATATATATATATATATATATATATATATATATATATATATATATATATATATATATATATATATATATATATATATATATATCTATATATACATATACACATATATATATATATATATATATATATATATATGTGTGTGTGTGTGTGTGTGTGTGTGTCTTTCTTTCGGCTTTTCCTGGTTAGGGGTCGCCACAGCGGAACTGCGGTCCGCTAATGATTGGTGGTTGATTTTTACGTGCTGAGTTACCAGCCCTGACGCACAACCTTCATTGAAGGTATGCCCATTCACTCATGTCTCCATGCAGAAGATGCTCCAGCTGAGAATCGAACCGGACAGCGTCTTACTGTGAGGCGACAACGCTACCACGCTACTGCAGCACTACCACCGCGGGTGTATATATATATATATATATATATATATATATATATATATATATATAGCAAAAATATATCCACAGGCTCCCAGATGAATAAGCAAATGGTTTAATGCAACAAGAACAAAATAAAAGCTTCAGTAAGTGCATTCATCTTCTAACTCCTTTACAAAGACTTCTTCAGACTGAAGTAAACAGCAAAATTCATGTTTAAATATCTTAAAAACCTTCACCTGACATAACATCACATGATCTTACTAAAAATACATGTTCCTAGTGCTTTAACTCTTTCCTTTTCAGATAGCTGACAAATTCTTCTCTATTGTTTAGTCCTGGTGGAAAGCAGGCATTTAGCCTTACTTGACAACAGTATTCTAACCACCCTAGTTCTTCTTCAATATTAATAATATTTGCTTCAATTATTAATATTGAAGAAGAACTAGGGTGGTTAGAATACATCTGAAAATCCACTCACTGGATGTATTCCTTAAAATGTGGAACTATGACATCTGTGCTGTAATGAAACCTGGTTAAATGCAGTGGGAAGCACCCCATGCACTACTAGCCTATTACCCATCCCACATCTCTCAGCTGCAGAACTGTGACTGAAGCGCCAAAGGTGGTGGTGCTTCCATATTCATTGAGGAGGCACACGCCTTCAGAGTGCTGACCAACTTAAGCATTGCAGATCCTGCAGGCATAGCTAACATTGGGTAAAACAGTGGTTCAGGTCATAGCCTGCTATAGGTCCCCAAACATGTCCCAGCACTCACACTCCATGTCCCTAAAAACCCTGGAGGATAGTATTGCCCAACCTAACACTCACATACTGGTTGACTTCAATTACCCCACCATAGCTAGAAAAGTAACTCATGTACCAATGCACACGCCCATAACATCGACCTGGTCCTTCCTAACATGTGCGACTGTTGCTTGACACCAATAGTCAACTCCTCCTTGTCAGATATGAACACAAATTAATCACCTTTGGAAATCCATGGCTTTCCTGTACCCCCCTCCACAGGCATCCACCATGAAAAGCCTTTCCAATGCTGAATATGGCCTCATAACAACAGAGGTGGCTAACCTCACAGCAGACATGCAAATGGAGACTAGGTGCATGACAGCTGAATCAAACAACTATGCACTATGAACATGTACACAAATGCATGGGTACTGCCATACCCACTACAACCAGGACCTTCATCTCCAATAAAAGGAAGCTGATCTGGTTGTCCCCAGCCATACAGACACTGTACAACAGAAGGAGGGAACCAATATGGAATAACATGAAGTCCCAAGACTGGAAATCAACCCTTATCAGCCTCAATTGAAGGTTGAGATCCCTCATCAAATACTACAAAGTTAGCTTTGAGAACAGAATTGGAGCACATAGTGAAGACAACCACAAGGTCTCATACAGTTATGTTAAGAATCTCCATGGAAATAGCAAGGTTTTGTTCTGAGCTCCTAGACAGTGGATCCTCCCAGACTGAGCTACAGTCACCTCTCTCTGCACATGAGGTGTAACTACAGACCCTGGGAAATACCGTCCAACTGTCTGACAAGTCTGTTATGCAAAGCTATGGAATACATCATCATGCACCTAATAAACAGGAATATGGGAATCTGCAGACTCAGGATCCCACACAGTTTACCTTTGTGAAGCATAGGTCATACCTGCTCATTCCACCTGGTCAATTTCTTGGTGTCAGTCAACTGAGCTGTGGATGAACGCAAGGTGACACATACAGCCTACATTGATCTGGCCAAAGCCTTTGATAATATTCCCCACTCAATAACTGTACCATCCTTTATGAGGAATATGATGGTAATACCCATAGATGTGATTATTTACTGACTGCATTCCCTAGAGTCCACAACTGATTTACCAAGGACACCAACTGTCTGGTGAACACTCAAAACATAACAGGCAGATATGTGGCCAATCTGTGGACAGCGTGCCAGTGGAGAGGTATGTCAGAGACATATCACTGTGAGTCGTGACGTCACACACTAAATGCATGTCCACACAAACCCTGTCAATCTATCAATCCACCATGTGTATAACAGCACTGATGACATAGAATCTGTTCACAAATCTGGGTATATGTCCCCCGTGTTGGTTGGCTGTCTCCACATGTCCTGTCCTGTGACATATTGCAACCCACTGTATGTGAATCTGTAGGCCACTGCCTCTGTAAAGGCAAGGAAATGGAACAAGGCCCACATTAAGGAATATCCCTTATGTTGGAACTAGCAGCAGTGTCCCGGCCCACAGCACAATACAATGTGGGCACTTACATAATGGTATGGCCGTAGCAATACCTGACATCTGCACATCTGTACAGAGGACAGACAATAAGTAGATAGCCAACAGGTTATGCATTAGGATGAATGTTTTGCAGGATACATCTCTGAAACTGAAATGTATGCCATTACTACATGACAGCAGTCCTCAATGACATGTCCAAAAAACACAGTAGTTTGCAGTTCATATCAACAAATCAGATCAATATCCAATAGGAGATACGTATAAACATACAGTTCAAACACCAAGAACAAGATACTCAGTACTCAGAGTCCAGCTTTGCATGCAGGGGTGTATGGTTCCAGTACTACAATCTGCAATATACTTTTACTTGAAAAAGCACTGTTAAAAGTACTAACGTAATGATACAATATGTGTTAAACTATTTCTGTCAACCAGTGCACTGTAGCTGGTGTAACATGCAAGTGTGACTGCATATAACCTGGGATACTACCCATGTATGAAACAAAATCCAAAGAGAAAAGATTGTGGTACTACCCATGTATACCCAGGTGTTCCATACAGTATACTCACACCCCTTGCAACTGTAATGACAGCACATAGAAGCATGTTATGTACAGGAAATGAAATACACTTATTAAAGATGTCATTACCCTGCTATTTTATCAGACTGGAATGTGATCACTGGTTACAAGGGCTGAGTTATGCTTAGCAGGTGTAAGTATTGCTTAAATGTAAATGCTAAGCAGATTTGCACACTGGTAAGTGAAGCCTACATGATCTAAGCACCTATTCATTTAATCTTACGCTAACAGCACTTAGATTTGCACAAACAGATGCCCTATGCAGCTCAACTGAAGAAACTCCAGATGTACTCGGTTGCATACTGCCTACTCAGAGGTGATCTCTGCCTGACATACAAAGCCATGTCCAACCCAGAATTGATGGACATGTGCTACTTAAAGAAATCCATATCCCCTCGAGCCACACACTGTAGGGATCTAAACCTCACCACAGCAATAAATAGGACATGCTAGATGGATAGATTCCTGTGCCAGAGACTTCCCATGCTCTGGAACAAGATTCCAATCTACATTAGGGAGAGCTCCTCGCTAACCCTCTTCAACAGAAACCTTGACGAGTGGATGGGAAACAAAAAGTTTACCCCGGGGATCACTTTAATGGCTGTGCTGGACAGAGGCACAGAGAACTAATCTAAGGGGGCGGCAAAAGCCAACACATTCAGGCTAGGCTTATAAATGCCTTCAGGCAGATAGCCTAGTACCTACCTATGAACCTATATATATATATATATATATAGCTATATATATATATATATATATATATATATATATATATATATATATATATATATATATATATATATATATATATATATATATATATATATATATATATATATATATATATACACACACACACACACACACACATATATATATATATATATATATATATATATATATATATATATACACACATATATATATATGTATACACACACGCACACACACACACACACACACACATATATATATATATATATATATATATATGTATATATATATATATATATATATATATATATATATATATATATACATGTATATATAACATGCCCAAGACATGTAGTAGAGTCATACCTCAGCATCATAACTCTCAACCTCTTAGTGCAAGGGAACATAATGTAAGTATTGTAGTTATAAATGTAAAATGTTGCTACAGTGACAGGGGTTGTGTCAACATACATGTTGTGAAGGAAGGCTCTTCTGAGACTGACATGTACACCATCAATTACTGACAGACATCAAAAAATCATCATAGTGAGGTACCACACAAATCACAGTAATGATCCTGTGGAATACAGAATAAATTTGAGCAATAAACATGGACAGTCTGAAACAATCTGGTCAGCCAGGAGATATACACAGAATTCCTTAGTGCAAGAAATGTGGAACAAGCCTGACAAAGGGGATATTTAAAGCCATGAAAATGCGGATATATCACACATACTGGAATAGATAAGCTCACACAGTTGATGCATTCACACTCTCCAGTCTGTCCTAACACATATTAACTGGAGGAGCAGAGGTCCCAAGCCACATACTTCCCACCAGTTAGTGACATACATCTTCACAGCAGCCCACTGCATTGTCAGAAATACACAACACGTATGGTGGCCAGGCAACAGTACATCTGACAAATATCTGGACATAACATCACACTAGGGTAAATGCACTGAGCTGCTAGGCATGTCACCAAGCACTGTCTACACTACAGACAGACTGCCACAACACTAACCCAATTTACCTATTGGGGAATACACATGTAACTGCAAATATAGCAGGCACTGCAGGTGTGTAACAGCACAGAGTTGCAGACACCACTGTGAAAGTGCATACCCACAACCAATCTCAACACAGTCATAGTCACATAATGGTAAGCCTATGTAATAGTACAGTATACGGTCTGTGTGAACAACAGTCATCATCATGTTTGCCACTCATGCACTAATCCTACATATACTGGCCCAATTCACAGTGTAGTCTGATGCCTGACTGTGGTATGGGACATGTCTCAGTCTGGCCCTACAAATATATAGGGTGATAGGGTATCAGAAACTGGAGAAGCATGCAACGTCAGATAGAACAGGACCAAGAACACTGACATCTACGCCAGTCTGTACACAGGGCAAATAACATAATCACAATACACGGCTACATAATACAGACACTCTATCAACAATCACCAGAAGTACACAGACCTCACTACTTTACAGACTACAACAGAATCTCCAGGTTTTATCCTCAAATATTAGGCCTCCTATACATTTCATGTCTGGCAGTCTGATATATCACTGGCTTGATATCAGGAATTATGTCAGTAAATAATGGTATACTGTACATATCCACCTCTTACTGCATGACATATGAACAAAGGGTGACAGACTTGGGAGACAGAGGCACAGACACAGGGCCAGTATTGACATATTGCAGTTATAAACTGAGAACATTGCTGTTGTAACAGGGTTTATTGTGACATGTCTCTTCTGAGGGATATGAAGTCAGTAACACACACGGATGTTACCATTTACTGACTACAATCATCATAGTAAGCTAGTGCATTTATAAAGACAGAAACTGTGTGAGTAACACACCAAATCTAAGACTCCAAACTCTGGCCAGTCTGCAGATAGCCCTACAGGTGAGAGTTTTCTCAGCCACATAACACTGTCATGCCAGACTTTAATTTATGCAGAACAGCCATATCCACACAAACCTTGTTAAACCAACATTACTTCAAATGTAAAACAGCAATATTTGCATTCTGTCCTCATGTCTGTAACATCCCCTTCCAGTTTGTTAGCCTGTCTCCACAGTGTTTGTTGTAACAGGTATTTCCAACTACCTCTGTGATGATGTTTGTGACACATCCACATGAAGTCCTGCTCACAGTGAAGGAGAAGGGACAGCACCCACTTGCAGTGCTTACTTATAAGACTATATTTCCACGCAATTCACTATAGGAATGATACCACAGCTGTTCCACATGCAATTAGTAGGTGAAGGAATCCAATTTGTGCACAGGCCATCAGCTGATCATGAGCATCACCTACCAATGTCAAGCTCCTGACTATGCAAAACAGATGCATTTTTCCACATCTACCAGAGAAGGGGGAGAGAGAGAGAGAGAGAGAGGGAGAAAGAAAGAAAGGATGAGAGAAAGAGCCAGGTGTGTTTATGTATGATCCGTGGGTGGAGAGAGATCTCTGGGTATTATAATGGTTGTGTATATATACATTTATGGCTGTGGATCGTCTACAACAACCTTTATGGTGTTTGACAACTGTTGGCCTTGTAATGTGACATTGGGACATATGGGTCCTCAATATGAAAATGTAGCAAAACCTACCCTGCAATGGAGCCTGTTATTACAAAATCACACCAACACCCACAAAAGATACTGTTGACATACACACACACACACACACACACATACACACACACACACACACACACACACACACACACACACACACACACACACACATATGCACTCACACAGAGACACACACACACACACTCACTTGCAAGTACTGTGTTTCAAACCCTACCTAGCTATGTATCGGTACTACATTGTTACACAGTTATTGCAGGCACAATGGAGCTTATATGTTGGAGAGTTGTCCAAAGGTATCTTTGAAGGTGAGTGACATCAGCTGCAGTGCTAAAGGAGGGGAGAGAGAAGTGTAGGAAGTGTGAATGAGCACAAAATCAGGTATCAACAAAGACACACACAATCTCACACACATTATCACAGTTTCTAGGACCAGGATTAGAACTCCTACCTAACTAGTTTGCTATATTATAGTATTACGCAGTTATCGTGAGGGCCATGGAGCTTATAGGGCTGAGAAGAGAATTGGCAAAAGGGTTATTTCAAGGTGACTAACATCAGCAGGCATGCTAAAGTAGGGCAATGGCAGGTGTAGTGAGTGTGAATGGCCTCAAAATCATTCATCTCCGCACACACACACACACACACACACACACACACACACACACACACACACAAAATCACAGTTGCCAGGACCAGGTTTAAAACTCCTATCTAACTAGTATGCTACACTACAGTATTACACAGTTATCACAAAGTGCCACAGAGCTTATAGTGCTGAAACTTGGCCAGTGGTTTATTTCAAGGTGACTGACATCAGCAGGAGTGCTAACATGGGCAATGGGAAGTGCAGTGCATGTGAATGGGTCATAAATCATTCCTCTGGAAACACACACACAACTTTACATTTAACAGGACTGAGTATACAAATGCTACATGAATACTGATTTGTACTATCATGTTACACAGTTATCACAAGCACCACAGACACTATAGGGCTGAGGGCTAGCAAAAGGAATGTGTACAGTGATTGACATTAGCACATCATGTGATATTGGCCAATTGGATGTGTAGTGGGTGGGACAGGCCTCATAATGGAATTCTCTCTATCACTGTCTGTCTCTCTCTTGGGCTACCATGGTGATGCAGCAGTTAGCCTTGCAAGAAGTTTTCCAGTTCTATCCTTGGCTGGGGTGATTCTGTGCAGAGTCTGCATGTCCTCCCTGTTGTCTTGTGGGTTTCCTCTGGGTGCTCCGGTTTCTTTCCACATCCCAAAGACATGCTGTAGGTGGATTGGATACTCTAAATTTGCCCTAGGCGTGGGTATGTGCGTGTGTGTGCCTTCCTTGGAAGGTTGGGTGCCGGGCTGGCAACTTGACACTGTAAAACTCCACTGCCAATCATGGGCAGACAGGTGATCTGCTGTGGTGACCCCTAACTGGGAAAAGCCAAAAGAAGAATAAGAACTGTCTGTCTCTCTCTTGCCCACGCCTGTGTGTGTGTCTGTGTGTGTATGTTTGACATATTATAGTGCATTGGCCTTGGATATGTGTGAGTATTCCTATCCAATGTGTGTGTAAAGCATGAATGGTGTGGGAACATGCCCAGTATGACCTTCTGTATTGAGTGTATGAATCCATTCCGGGTAGGGTCGTACTCCAGTCCAGGGTTTGGTGTTCTACACATACAGCTAGCAACCTGTTTCTGCAGGATATCTGTAGATAGGTTGACAATATGGAGTCACAAGGTTGACAATATGGAGTCACAAAGGGTGACAGAGAGGGGGAATACTGTAACTATTGCTGTCTGTGCTGCTTGTGTTACATGGTTGGTGTTAGCAGAGATATTCAGATATTAATTCTGTTTTACACTGTGATGTATTATGTCATCAACTACTGACAGATATAATTATTTGCTCACAGTTATTTACTGGGAAATACAAGAAGAATGAAGCTGAGTCCAGTATTGTGGTCCACAGCTTACACATTCTTGCACACTCCTGCCATTCTGGAGGGGTAGCTACAGACACTTGCTGATGGGTCTGTGTAAATGGTCCCGCACACTGGTACTATGGTGTCTGAGGATACCCTTCTTGTACATATATCGACTTAACAGAATGGCCATATCCTGCTGTGGCCATACCTCTCAGCTCTACAGATTCACCCAGCTTACCCAGATGCAGGGTTCATATATCTGGTCAGTTCCCCTTCACATTGTGGGTTATGAGCAGGTTTGTAGCCACCCATTACTGGGTTTGCAGGCAGGGGTAGTATGGGCACACATTAGATTTTCAGACTTCACACACTCCATGACGTCCATGCATCTACACCCCCCCCCACTCTGTTATTCTATCCTCTTCCTAACATTATGCGACCAACATCTGAGAAGTATTCATATAGTTGAACCTTCACCCCAGCGGTATTTATGGATTGGTCCACAGTTCATACAGTGGGGCATGGGAGGCATGCTACTGGGATTTGTCAACATGGCCTTGCATTTCTATTCAATTGACTGTGTTAGGTTGTTAGTTGTGATCTCATGAGATACCATACATTGGCACTACGGGTGAGGCACAAGGCTTTGACAGAGGACTGTAGGCCATTTGGTAGGGATGCAGGCCATCTGTAGCAGGCCACTGCATTCTGTCACTCCTACATTCCCAGGCTGTGAGCCAGTGGATTCCGCTGGGGTGACAGGGTAAGTGTGCAAGGTGTTAATGGCAATAGCTCCTGTCCATATTGATCCATTGGTCTGGATGCAAGCAGGGTGCTGCTTACAGCTAGGGACACACCTGCATAGAACAGCTTTTCAGCATGCTGCATTCTGTGGATATTCCCATACAGAAGTGGGGTCATACTGTACTCATTCCCAACAGCAAGGATATGACCTGTGATAAACCTGTGGCTGATGGTGGGGTGAGCTGAGTGCATGTGTGATATGGAAGCTACTTGCAGCTGACTCACAGATATACCTGGGATATTCCCTTTATGCTGCCTTGTGCAGGGACATAGGAAGTCTCTCATTACTTCATAAATGTGCCTTTTGTGGTCTGCCAATGATTGGCCAGACTACATCAGTATTCCATACTACACAGACAACTAATGTGCTGCCAACCTGTCTGTACAATTCCAAAGTTGTGTGCAGCTGACAGTTAAATTTTATGCACTCTGTCTAGGGTACTTCCGCCTGTGTACTGTGTGTATGTATGGGCCCACATTCATAGCATGTCCATCTTTCAGACAGTGACTGATATTAACATCTGGACAGTGAGTATGGACAATTGCTGACATGGGTATTGCTGAGAAGCATTGTGTTTGGCACTGCAGTTGTCAGAACATGGCCCTGTCAACTACAGTACTGCCCATAGGCCACCGAGACGCAACTCTCCATGCCTACATGCTGACCACTTCCAGACAATATTGAACACACAACAACCTAACACACAGACCCCTGCATATTGTACACATGTAACAATCTGTCCTGTAGATTGGGCCAGCTCAGGTAATCTGTGCTCCACTGACACTACTCCTTACACTTACATGTTACTGCATTTCTACACAGGATTGTGGGGGGGGGGGGCACAACTGACAACTTTAAACTGTGCTGTGACTGTACTGGTATGTCAGGTACACTGTTGGCTTTCACATCATTTTGTATTCTGGCCTATCATGCAGACTGGAGGCTTATCAGTGGAGTACAGATCTTAGGTTTTACTGACCTACATTTCAGTTTCAGACTTCTTACCCTTCAGAACTAACATACAACTGCCAGACCTGTTGCAGTCTGTTTGTGTAGGTCTGGAGGGGGGCTGTTCACCATTGCCATCAACTAGAGGCCTTAACCCATCCTTTCTTTATGGTCATCTACACCTGTTCTGCTGGCTGAGGCTGGTGGTGAGTATGTGAGCCTCACTGACATGCATGTGTGTGTCCTATGGACACACATTTGGGCCACCACATGTACTGCAGTGGGATTTGTCACCTTGTCTAGTACTGCCTAGTGTGCTGACACCAGTATTTTTTATGGATTTCATGCTGCCCATATAGATGTCCAGTATCTGCTGCCATCCCATTCAGCCACCCAATTCCCTTGCATGCTTGCATCCATACCATAGATACAACTATCAGAACATACTACTCCATTCAGTAATTGATAGAAAGAGTGACTTACCTTGTAGCTGGGGCAATATTGAGGATGGTGTTGGATGCACATAGTACACTCCCTATACATGGTAAAGCACAGGTAGTGTCATGTTTGGCATGCCTTTTACTGTATGTGTGAGTCAGAGGCAGGTGTCATTCCCTGGTTTTCTACAGTGTCAGTGTATGTACTATGCGTTGCCTCTTTGCCAAGCCCTGGGCATACTGGGCATGCCTCCTTCTGTCTACATTGACAGGATCAGGTGGTTCCTCCTCTGAGTCCCTCTGTGCCTGTGATGGCCTTGGCAATGGTGAGGGGCTTTGTGGTCTTGCCCCATGCTGTTCCTGCTGCAGCTGTTTCCACAGGATCATATTGTGTAGCACGGCACATACTATGAACATTTGTGTACATGTAGCTGGAGAATACTGCATGACTCCACCGGGTATGTCCAGGCAGTGGAACCATGAGCATCCCAAACACATGCTCTATTATGATTCTCGTTTGTACATGTTCCTCATTATGGAGTTCTTGTTCAGGTGTGTGCATTTCTGAGGGGTGTCATCAGCCACGGCTCCAGTACGTAGCCAGCATCCACCACTAGGTGGCCATATGGGATGTCCCCACTGGCAAATGACTCGTACAGCTGTGTCATATGCCAGTTGTGGGAGTCGTGATAGCTTTCAGGGCTGCTAGCACACACATTCAAGATAATGCCCTGGGCATCACACACAACCTGGCAGTTGATGGAGGGGAAGCCCTTGTAGTTTATATAGACCCTACCCCGCTTGCCGGGTTGTGCTTTGATGTGTATGTGCATGCAGTCTATAGCATCCACTATCTCAGGGTATTCTGCTATTTGGTAGAAGAGATGCATACTACTGGTCAATGCCTCACAGGTGATGGGGAAATATATGTGCTCACCGGCATGTGCTGACATGGCATCCAGGAATTAGTGAAGTACCCTGGATGCTGATGCCTGTGAAATCCCCATGATATCCCCAGTTGCCCTTTGGAAGGTACCTGTGGCTAGTATTCTTAAGCCTACCTTGGTATCCACTGGAATGGGTTCCCCTCTGTTGGTTCTGTGTATGAGGTGGGGCCAGCACAACTCAACAATTTGCTGTAGAATGTCCCTGTCCACTCTATAGCGCTCCACTATCTCCAGCTCATGTAGACCCTGGTAGGTTACCCTGGGTCTGTACACTCTTCTCCTCCTCCTCACTGTAGGATGAACATCAGCATTCACATTCTCACCACCCTCAGCCTCTTGCACATATTGATGTATGAGAACGACAGCAGCCCCTATCATTTTGTTAGTTTTTTCAGGTACAATTTCTCTGTCTGTGTACATCAGTGGTGTAGAGTTTGTGGATAAAAACAGAGTGAAAGGGGTATGCATAGTTTATAGTAGTGTGCTGGGTGCTGATGCCTGTGAAATCCCTATGATATCCCCACTTGCCCTTTGGAAGGTACCTGTGGCTAGTATTCTTAAGCCTACACATACCTTGGTATCCACTGGAATGGGTTCCCCTCTGTTGGTTCTGTGTATGAGGTGGGGCCAGCACAACTCAACAATTTGCTGTAGAATGTCCCTATCCACTCTATAATGCTCCACTATCTCCAGCTCATGTAGGCCCTGGTAGGTTACCCTGGGTCTGTACACTCTTCTCCTCCTCCTCACTGTGGGATGGTCATCAGCATTCACATTCTCACCACCCTCAGCCTCTTGCACATATTGATGTATGAGAATGACAGCAGCCCCTATCATTTTGTTAGATTTTTCAGGTAAAATTTATCTGTCTGTGTACATCAGTGGTGTAGAGTTTGTGGATAAAAACAGAGTGAAAGGGGTATGCATAGTTTATAGTAGTGTGCTGGGCTGGGCTGCTGCCTGTGTAATTGACTGATTCTGATACATTTCACCTGCCAGCTATGCTAGTTCTCCTTGATTGCCTTCCTACTGCTGTTGTCCCTTCCCATTGCTTTCCTGTTTAAGCCCTGAGGCGCACCCACCAAGCATACCCAGTGCTCACATGTGAACTGAGCTGCTATTTCCTGTTTTTTTTTTTGTTTGTTTTGTTTAAAACCGGTGCATGGTGTGCACATCCTTTTAAGGAGAGAAAACAGTGCTCAACAACGTGAGACACACCCCCTTCCTTAGCTCTGCTTAGCTAAGAGCAAACATGGGCCGCAGGGCTCCAATAAGTTTACTCCAAGCATGACACACCCCCTACTGAAGTCATCCTCTTGTCCTGCCTATATGGTTTCCTATGCCTGCACCTGCATGATTAGATGCTGGCTTCCAGTAGGTAGAAATCTGTGATTCAGTATAGGTCCCTTCATTTGCATACCCCAGTGTGCAGGTCCATAGTTACAATTTTCATGCACACCCTTTCCCCTTGGTAACCATTGCTCCCTTGTTTTGTTTACATTCTTTCTGCCATTGACTATAATGGCAGAATGCATATTTCTGTAAAATGGCAGTCCCCCCCCCCCTTTTTTTTTTTTTTTATTTTCGGCACCCCAGTGTTTGCGCACCACTGCCCTTAGCATAAACAGCCGAGATCAGCCAAAAAAAAGTTTTATCTTTACAAAAAGTATTTTACTTTTAATGCCAGGGCCCTTATATTTGGCCATTGGCTTATCTGTTCTACATAATACATGCTTTTCACGAGCTGTCATGCCTCTGTTTTGTCAGATGCAAAAATGTATTCGGCTACTAGCCGAATACATTTTTGCACTGACACTGTTCCTATACGGAATCCATTCAGCTTGCTGGATCACAAAATCATCTCATTTGCATGGTTTTCAGCAAGCAAATGAGGTGATTTGCATACTGAACAGAATTCCATGCAGGAACAGTATAGGGCCACTTGTGCACATGAAAACGTCCCTATCCTGTATTGCACGGTGGCCATATTGCGTGCAGGAACAGCTATACTGTTCCTGCACAGAATATGGCCATTCATGAATCCGGCCCAGAGTCATTGGCAAATTCTCCTCTAACATAGAGGCTCTCCAGCAGGAGCTTATGTTAAAAAAAAAAAAAAAACTTTGTTGCATTTGGGAGTCAAATTGTCCCCCAGTATATAACATTTATAATAGCCCACTTGAAACTGAAAATATAATTAGGGACTGGGAGCCTGAGTTGATAATAATGGATAATTTTCTTTCCTTTGATCACCATGTAGCAACAGCTCACCAAATGTATAAAATCAGATGGAGAGAAATCCTTTTTGTTGCAACTGATCACCACTGGGATACCATCTAGATCTAACAATGTTATTGTCCTCTTGAATTCAGTACTAATCAGATCAATTATATAATATAACAACATCTTTTGGGATGTACCTCACCAGACATATCAGACAGTGGAAAATACCCCAGACTTCGTAACAAAGAGACCATGACTTTAAAATCACTGAGCTGCAAGAAAAAAACTAGAAACACTGTCCTTCGTTTCTGAATTTTATAGTCTCCCTAGAAGATATCTATATCTTGCCTTCTGAACATTCTAGGATCTAGTCTCTTTTACCTTAACAAATGAAATAGACCCCTAATACCACAACAAGGGATCTAAAGCTGGTTTAGAGATCTATAAAATCAGATGGAGACAGATTCACCACTCGCTGTCTCCCTTACCTCAGGAATATACTCAACCTGTTGATAAAGCAGTGTGATGCACAATCTTCATACAGAGACTTGGATAATTGGAGGGGAATTCATAAATTTTCCTTGGACATGACTGGTTTAGCCCTGCTTAAGAAGGTTGGTGCAGTCTAGGTTGGGCATTGGCAAGGTGTAATGATCACAAAATTCAGTGGCTTTGGACTTCATATGATTTCTGTGGTACCTATGTAGTGTAAAACAATGTTACAAAACACAGTGTGGCACACAATAAATGCAATGCAACACAATACAACAACATTAAGGACAACACAATATTATACCACACAGCACAGCATAACACAACTTTTCACAACAAAATACAGTGCAATACAGTACTTCACAAGTCATTATAATACAGCACAATATTCTACGATTAATACAATGCAAAATAACATTACATAATGTAGTGCAACAAGAACAACACAATGCAATATAATGCAACACAGTATTGCACAACTGTGTGGTAAACTACACTGCTAAATGCAACAGTACAATACCACACCACAAAAGAACACAAGACAAAAACAGAACAACACAGTGCAGTGCAATGCAATAGTATATTACCAACTGCAGCACAGCATAATATCAGATAACACAGTGCAACACAATGTAATGACGCAGGAGAAGGAGTGCATTATAAGCATACAAATACACACACAAGTGCACATACTCAGTCCCTGTTAGAGGAATTATAAAGTTTAGCTCAGGAAGACTTGTTGAGTGTCCTTCACTCTAATCTGCTGTATTCTCTTTACAGAGTACTTTGTTGTGTCTGTAAATGGTATCAGTGCAACGTGTATTATAATGAAATCAGCAGCAACATTTGAAATGATTGCATTTTTCTGTATTCACTTTAAAGCAAAATAATGGCATATGAATTGAGCACAAGTCATTTCAATGGCAAAACAAAGTAGAAATGTAGATGAAACTCAAACTTGCACACCACATGCTGAGTTATAGAAAGTTGATTCTCTGTATGTTGTAAATGACATTCATTTTGTCATTGAAAATGCAACTGTATAAATATTGAATGGTTTATAGAATATAATTTATTGATAAGCTGCAATGCTAAGATATTGAATTCCTTTGACTTGTGGATTAACTTCCTTTCAATAGTCTCCTGTTGCTAAAGGTTTTGATACCAGGATATAACTCCAGTATCTTTAATAATGTGTGTGTGTGGGGGGGTGCTGTCAAGGTCTAACAGGGACTTTGGTTAAGCCATCCACTTCCCAGATCCTGTGGGATCGTATGTTAAGCCATCTTTTGGCATGTTCAAATAGGATTTTAGGTTAAACTCTCACTTGTGATCCATCACTATAGATATCTGATGGCACCAGAGAAATTCAAAAATAATAGCTAAGCCAGTCATAATAAAGCATTTTTTCTGTCTTTACTTTTTTTCACATCAGGTTTAGTTGAAGGTTAACTGTTTAGGCTTTTAATGCTGCCATGCTTTGCTAAAAATGTTGTGGAACCCTCTGATGGGTGGTACAATACAGATGAAACCTTAATGTGTATCCTGAGTAAGTACTTTAAAGCTTACAGGCAGTACACAGATCAAATGATTTCATGCATAAAACAGTGTCAGGCTTTCTTATGTAGTTCAGACGAGATCAATTTTTTTGTGGGTTGTACACTTCAGAGGGAGGCATAATTTAAACTCAGTTATGACTTACTGCCACAGCATGTGGAACACAAGAGCTAAATCATGCATGCTTGTATTGGGATGGTTCTCATACTGTCATCCTGAGAGAAAGAAGGGATATGCATGACAACATCTATATCACAATCATTACAAATTAAGAATAGGAGTTCCACAAGGGCCTATTCAAGGACTAGCTATCACAAACATGATGCATTAGTACATGGAAGACCCTCAGCTTCTCCAGTACACTAATGATTTTGCACTATTTCAGAGTTCAAGAGCCCCAATACACACTAATCAATATACTATAAAAAGGAATGCCCCAGGATTCCCACTCCTCATTTCTTGATACAATGGAAAATATTAGGATACAACCTAACACCCTAATAATGGGTGATTTCAACTACCCCACCATTAACTGGGAAAACTACTCATGTACCAACTCTTGTGCTCAACGTTTTCTGGAATTCATAAATTCCAATGCCTTAGATCAACTTATCCACACCCCCACCAAGGGCAGCAATATCCTAGACCTGGTCATTACCAACATGGGCAACCAGTGTTCCAAACCAGAGGTCAATTCCTCATTGGTCAGTTCCGACCACAAGCAAATCACCCTAGACATCCACATCCCAGCCCCACCCCCATTAGTGAAACCACCGTAAAAAATTTCTCTAAAGCCAACTTCACACTTCTTAAGACAGAAGTGGCAAACTTCACGACACCCATGCTGATAGACAATAGAGATACGACTGCTAAATCCAACACAATTGCACTTTATAAGCACTTACATGAGTGCATGGATCGTGCAATCCCTAACAGAACCAAGATGCTATCCTCCAAAAAAAGGAAGCCAGTCTGGTGGTCCCCTGCTATAAACAAACTCTACAACAGAAGAAAGAAACTTTTGCAAAAAAGAGTAAAATCCCATGATTGGAGGAACTCCATGGTCAGCCTCAGTAAGAAGCTGAGATCCCTCATAAAATCCTCCAAAGCTAGTTACGAAAACAAAATCGCCACTGATTCTAAAGACAACCACAAAGCATTCTATAGCTATGTCAAAAATCTCAATGGCAACACTCAGATCTGCTCTGAGTTACAGCACAATGGCACTAAATATACAGAACCAACTGATATTGCC
Organism: Protopterus annectens; assembly: GCF_019279795.1. Lineage (NCBI taxonomy): Eukaryota > Metazoa > Chordata > Ceratodontiformes > Protopteridae > Protopterus > Protopterus annectens. Next base: position 555,649,638 of record NC_056746.1, read on the forward strand.
AACATCCTGGCAGATAGGTTCAGTGCTAACTTTACCCCTCACTCATCCCCTAAAGAGCCCACCTCTATACAGGAAGAATGCAAAGTACCTGTAATCATGGCTGCACAGGTAAAAGACACACTCTTCAAAGCCAAGAACACAGCATCCATGGGACCTGACAACATCCCAGGCTGTGTTCTACATGAACTACAGAACAAACTGGCACCCCACCTAAGTACCATGTTCAATCATAGCCTCACCTCAGGCTTTGTGCCCACTGAATGGCTTTATCCCACTCCACAAAGGGGGAGCCACCATGGACCCCAGGAACTACAGCCCCATTAGCCTGATGAGCCTGGTCTGCAAGTCTATGGAGCGTATCATCATGGAACTTATAAACAATGACATTGGTAATCTCCAAACTCTGGACCCTACCCAGTTCGGGTTTGTAAAAGTCTGATCATGTCTCCTAAACCTGATAGACTTCTTTGAAGCAGTCATCAAAGCTGTAGATGAGGGTAAGGTAGTACACACAGCCTACCTAGATCTTGCCAAGGCTTTCAACACCATCCCCCACTCTGGAATTATAGACAAACTCAGTAAACTAGGTATAAATCCCTATGTCACAAGATGGGTTGCCAACTGGCTCACTGACCAAACACACACTGTGAAAGTAGCAGACTCTAAATCCAACTTCAGACCAGTGACAAGTGGAGTACCACAGGGTTCAGTCCTAGGTCCTCTCCTGTTTGGTATCTACTTATCTGAAGTACAGGCTAACACAGAAGGTCTTTGGCTAACAAAGTTCGCAGATGACTGCAAACTAGGAGCCATAATCAAATCTTCTAATGATGTGGACATCCTTACAAAAGGTCCTCACTGAGACAGATGCCTGGTGTCAAAGCCATGGCCTCAAGCTCAATGCCAAAAAGTGCATCGTCATCCCTTTTGGTAAAAACTAACACATAGGTGGTAGTCTACTTAACACCGAAAGTGTGATGAGACCTTGGGACACAGGTGGACAGTAGTCTCTCCTTTGATAATCACATTGCCACAGTAGTCAGGAAATCCTTCTACGTGGCACACCTCATCACAAAAGTTTTCTCATCCAGGAAAAAAAGAGGTCATTGTTCCCCTCTACTCATCACTCATTAGATCCATTATAAAGTACAATGCCCCTTTTGGTATGTACCTCACAAGACATCTACAACAACTGGAAAGGCCACAGAAATACCTCACAAAGAGGATTACCAGCCTCAAACAGATGCCCTACGCAGACCATCTCAAAAAATTCCAGCTTTACTCTGTCGCATATCGCCTACTCAGAGGCGATCTCTGCCTGACATGCAAAGCTATGTCAAACCCAGAGCTGCTGGACATGCTCCACATAAAGAAATCCCAACCCCTCCGAGCTACACACTCTAGGGACCTAAACCTTGTCACCACAATAAACAGAACATGCTGGAGAGATAGATTCCTGTCTCAGAGACTTCCCATACTCTGGAAAAAACTACCTACCTATATCAAACAAAGCTCCTCATTAGCACTCTTCAAGAAAAATCTTGATGATTGGATGGGAGATAGGAAATTCAGCCCGGGGATCACTTCTGTGGCTCTGCTTGACAGGGGTACATGGAAATAATTTTCTTGGGTGGCAAAAGCCAGGGTACTGTTTGGCTAGGCTTATATAGGCCCTAGGGCCAATAGCCTTGTACCTGCCTATGAACCTATGAATAAGCTCCTTAACAAAAATCAAATTATTTTGTAAGGACCCTCAAGTAGTTCTAGATATAATCAGCACTAATGCTGTTTATGTAAAGTCAGGCTCAGGCTTGGCTGTTTGGGTACAAAGCTAAACTTACCTTGGAACCACTGTGAACATACATCTCAACTGTCTAGATTTTCGCAGACTGTCCAAATTTTTGCCTCATAGTTTTGGACTTTTCCTCATATAATATATATATATAATAGGCATTTTCTGACAAATCGTTGAAGACTAAAGTCACTAAATAATGGCAGACAACTGAGTTTCAGACTTCATGGCCTTCAGAAAATGTATAATGCAAAACCTATGATTATGCCAGCTTTCTAAGTTTGTAAGAGCAACATTTATAAATTGTCCCTATTTTGCCCCCCCCCCCCCCCCCCGTTATTTTTGGTTTTGTACAGAATTTTTGCAATAACATATTCATAGGCATGTGAAAAATAAGCTTTTCTTCAAGGATCACATGAAAACTACAGTCAAATAGATAGACTGTAATTGAATTAAACAGTTTCTCACACACACACAGAAAGCATTCATAAGAGAAATATTTTTCCCTACCCAAACTGATGTATAGTAGATTTGCAGAGAAGTTGTATACCCATATAAATAAATGTATAACATTGGTAATCCCATTTAGATCTAAATACAGTGAAAAATTGAAAAACAAACCATCCTGGTGGTCCAACAACATAAATAAAATCTACAGTAAAGGAAAAACACACGGCAGATCTATAGACTCTCAATAATTAAACAAAAGTGGATGCCTGTACAAATGCTAGATTACTTTTAGCATCTCAGCTTCACCAAAACGTCTTCCTTTTTTCCTTGAAGGCTTGGGGAATCCAAGACACTAGAGGTAATAAATTGTTTATACAGACATCCTTTGCTGCTTACAGTTTTTTGGTTGTTGTCCTGTATAAACAAGATAAATTGAGAAGCATGTGTGACATCTGTAATAAATAAATCAAATTTCTTATTTATCAGAAACTTTGACTGCTCTTTGTGGCAATGTGCAATTGTAAATCTAGCTATACTTTTCAATAAATGAAGTGTTTGTTGAAAACATAGGTGATAATCACAGTATATTTATTCATTTATTTATTTATGTATTCATTTATTAATTGATAGATTGATTGATATTCCATGACGGGGAAAGTCCATCTGGGTCAGGAGCCCATTTTCAGTGGAGGCCTGGGGAGAAAAGCTCCAAACAGTGTAGACAATAGTAGTACATTATATCCTCAAAGTTAATATACTAGTAATTTTACAAAAACATTAAAATATATCATCAAATAAGTACATCATCAAATTCAACGCTTCTTGTTATAGATTTTTGCAGCAATGTTTGGTAGCAATGAATGTGCATGCCAATTTTACATTTTAAAATAAAGTTACAAGAGGTTTTGATAGAGGTAGTAATATTAAGACTTTAAAGGTTAGTGGGGAATTAGTAAAAGTATAGAGAAAGAGTAACAGGAAGGAAAAGTATACTACAGGAGATTGTAAGTTAAGTTGAGTAGTTTTAAAAGAAAGAGTTTTTTGTTAGTAGTTTGTATACTATAAGCTGAAGGATTAGGGGGATGAAGGAAAAGACTTATAGGGATTCTAGAGAGGTGGGGTTCAGCGGGAGTGGGAAGAAGGCATAGGAATGTGAAAAAATACCATCTTGAGCAAATGCAAGTCCAGGAATTGTATAAGTAGTTTTTAGTGTAACCCCAGGATTCACAAATGTAAATTCGCCATGCAGGAGCAGTGTAACAGCTCCTGCACGGAATATGGTCAGCGAGTGATCCAGGAATGTGTCATATCGAAGTGCATGAGCGAGCCAACACTGTTCCTGCATGGAGACCCGTGCGGGATGCTAATTACCTCATCTGCTGGGGAAAACCATGCAAATGAGATGAATTAGTGAGCCAGGAAGCAGGTAGGTAACCATGCAGGAACAGTATAAGCTGCAGAAATGTATTCGACTACTAGCCGAATACATTTCTGCAAAAATGAAAGCGGAGACATGACAGCTCCAATAATAGCATGTACCCTAACCTGTAGGCATGCCAGTGGCTAAATATATGGCCATTGGCATGTTAAAGTGTTTAATTTTTACAAAAATAAAAGTTTATTATTCACTGGCTGATCTCAGATGTTTAAGCATAGGGAAGCGCCACTCAAACAGGATCATGGGGAAAATTAAAAAAATGAATAATGTGAAAAGTAAATTTTAAGGGAAAACTCTCTTTTGCCATTATAGTCAATGGCAAGCAGAATCAAAACAATGGCAGGGAACAGTGGTTGCTAAGGGGGAAGGCTCTTGTGTAGTCCAGTAACTACAGATTAAGGTAGTGAGATATGTTAATGAGGGGACTTATACTGAATCACAAAATTCTTCTAAGTGTCACACTGCACCTAACCATGTAGGTGCTGTAACACCATAGTGTAGACAGGAGAAGCAATTAACATGAAAAGGGTGTGTGTCATGCTTGCTGCAAGCATATTGGAGCTCCGTTGCCCAGGTTTGTACTTAATTAGGCTCAGCTAAGTGAGGGTGTATGTCTGAGGCTGTATAGTCTTATTCCATGAACTGAGGAGCATGTTTGCACCCAGGAGGGGACCATTTCTTGCTGTTTACACTAGCTAAATGGGTCTGTGCATTGCGGCAGGGCTTAAACAGGAAGAATATAGGGAAAAAAAGGAAATAGAACAAGGAAAATGAAGTACAAATCAGCAAGATGGGATTCTGCAACTCACAATGGGTCATTGAAAGCACTAAATAATACAGCTGGCAGGTGGCTGCATAGCTGAAAATGGGAGGAGATGTAAAAAAAGAAGTAAAGGGCAACAGCACAATAAAGGAGAAATGAAGTAGAAATCACTAATATGGGGCTCTGGCAACTCATAATGGGCTATGCAAAGCACACAATATTACAGCTGGCATGTGGCTGCATAGCTGAAAATGGGAGGAGATGTAAGTAAAAAATAATTAAAAAAGGGGAACAGCAGAATAAAGACAATCATGCACAAATTACCACTAATGCATCTTACACTCACAGTGACCAAAGCAAAGCCGTGAGTAATATAGGTGGCAGATGGAATGTATCATTGTCAGCCGATCATACAGGCAGCATCTACAGTACAACACTATAAAGTATGGAAATACCTTACAGTCTGTTTTCCCCACAAACTCTGCACCATTGATGTATACATGCTGGGAATTTTAACTGGAAAAATATTAGGGGCTGCCATTGCTTTGATCAATCAGTATGTGCTACAGGCTGACGGCAGAGAAGAGGATAACGCTGACAACCACCACAGACCAAGGAGGAGGAAAAGAGTGTCCAGACCCAGGGTAACCTACCAGGGGCTACATGATCTGGAGATAGTAAAGCGCTACAGTGTGGACAGAGACATACTTCAGCAAATCACTGAGCTGTGCCAGCCTCAACTCAATGCTAGGACCAACAGAGGGGAACCCATCCCAGTGGATACCAAGGTATGTGGAGCCTTAAGAATTCTAGCTATAGGTACTTTCCAAAGACCTACTGGGGACATCATGGGGGTCTCAGAGGCATCTGCATCCAGGGTACTCCACCAGTTCCTGGATGCCATGCTACAACATGCCGGTCAGCACATTTACTTCCCCAACACCCTTGAGGAGAGGACCAGCAATATGCGTCTCTTCCACCATGTAGCAAAATGCCTGGAGGTACTGGGCACCATAGACTGCATGCACATCCACACCAAAGCACCACCTGGTGAACAGGGTAGGGTCTACATAAACCACAAGTGCTTCCCCACCATCAACTGCCAGATCATGTGCAATGCCCAGGTCATTATCATGAATGTGTGTGATGGCAACCCTGGAAGCTATCACGACTCCCATATCTGGCATTTGTCACAGCTGTACCAGGCATTTGCCAGTGGGGGCATCCCATATGACTATCTGGTGGGGGATGCTGGCTATGCACTGAAGCCATGGATGATAACACCCATCAGAAATGCACACACACCCACACAAGAATGCCATAATGAGGCACACTCACAAACCAGGCTCATTATAGAGCATGTGTTTGGGATGCTCAAGTCATGGTTCCACTGCCTTGACATATCTGGTGGAGCCTTGCAGTACTTTCCAGCCACATGTGCACATATGTTCATAGTATGTGCCATGCTACACAATATGATCCTGTGGAAACAGCTGCAACAGGAACAGCATGGGGAAGGGCCACACAGCCCACCATGATTGCCAAGGTCCCCACAAAGGGACTCAGAGGAGGAGGCCCCTAACCCTGCTCCCATAGGCAGATGGAGGCATGCCCAGTATGCTCATGCCTTGGCAAAGAGGCAATGCTTAGCACACACACTGACACTGTAGGGACCCCAGGGAATGACATCTCTCTCTGAATCACACACACAGTAAAATGGATGGCATACATATCTAATTACCTGCAACTTACCATGTATAGGCAGTGTACTGCGTGCATCCAACATAGGCAGCCCTCAAGCACCGTCCTCACAGTTGCTGCAAGCACAAGGTACATCAATCTTCTTAACAATAAATGAATGGAATAGTATGTTCTGCTAGCATATCTATGGTAATGCTGCATGCATGCAAGGGAATGGGGTGGCCTACTGAGATAGCAGCACACAACTGACAGCTATGTGGGACATCAGGAAATGTCTGGCCAAAAGTGGCCTCCACACACTATGCAGTAGTACCCAAGGTGGCAAATCTCACTGAAGTATATGTGTGGGGACAACTAAATGGGGGTCATATGTCACAGGCATGGAGTCAGGGTGGGGATTCCATAACCACCCCTCACACCCACACAGCAAGTCAGCTGTAGAAAACCACAGAGAAATGTCTGGTAAAGGAAGACAAATGGCGGCAATGTTGAATTTACTCCCTACAGACTCACACAGTGATAGCACAGCAGGATCCACATTTGCAGTAAGGCTATGAAGGGTAAGAAGTCTGAAACTCAAATGTATGCCAGTACAATCTGACCTGGGCTCTTTACTGATATGTCTCCAGTCCCCAAGACAGGGAGCAATAGTATGGTAAATGGAACCAAAATGTAAATCAAATAGCACAGTCTGTGCAAATGTGTATGGTGGACAGGTGTGCCACCCCCATATACCCACACAAATGCAGTAACATATATGTTTGCATGGAAATAGCAGCATAGCACACATTGGCAGGGCTGTACCAATACACATGAAAACATGTTGCCTGTCCACAATATGCAGGGGTCAATGAGCTATGTGTGGTTAATACTGTCTGGATCTGGCCAGCACGTTCTCCTGGCAGTCGTCTTGTACTGCCTTAGGTACAGTGCTGTCTTTGACTGGGCCATGTGCAGATAACTGCAGTGGCAACTGTTATGCATGTCATTGAGACCCACTGCTCTGCCACTGACATACCTGGAAGTCACAGTGCTATATGGAATATGCTTACACATATTAGTGACATCTTGAAGGATGTGTAGCAGAGGTGCCAAGACATTTGGGAATATAAGTGCTTTGTGGTACTGTTGCCAGTGGTCATTCTCAATAATCCTTTTTCTTATGTTTGCTTTTACAAATAATGGACATGCTTACACAGCTGAATGCACTCTGTACCCACACCCATAACTCCCAACCTCCGACAGCAGGATGTCTGGACAAGGGCAGAAAGAAAAGTAAAACAAAGGCACAATGATAGGCATGTGTTGTAAATATCACCCTTACATACTGAAAAGTTGGTATGGTGAGGGGTTTGCAGTAGCAGAAATTGTCTGAAGATTATGTATTCTGAAACAGTAATGTCTGTATTATTTTGTAACATCACACTTAAATTATATGTAACTAACTTGCCATAAAAACACAAGTTTACGTAGAAAGGATGAAACCTCTAGCCAAACACCTGGACAACCTTCCAAAAATGTACAGGTCAGAGGTATGCACACACAAGGATATGACATCTCAAGTTAGAAAGATACCACACAAGCAGGAGATCCTCAGTCAGTATACCACCAGGTTGCAGGACTGTTTACACAGCTGTGTGTCATTACTACACTGGCTGTAGCTGCACCTCACAAATGGCCTTGTTGGGCAAGAATTTACACAGCTGCCTTCATAATACTGGTCTATGCATCATACAACTAGTATTCCTCTAGTGAAGCACTTTGATGATCTGAGGATGTCTGACACTAGGAAATGACACAATACATTGCAGTTTCAGACTACAGATATGTCAGAAAATGTCTGCTAAGCAACACAAGTACCCTGAGGAAAGTCCTGTGTACTTCTGAGAGGTATGGCTGTAGCACACAAACCCTGGACTGGAGTACACCTATCTCTGAAATGGAGTCCCACCCTAACTATAGAAGGTCACACTGGGTATGCTCCTACACTTAGAGAATCACAGGACATGGAACCCACATCGGAATATATGATTGTATTGTGTATATATATCCATGCATACAGCTATGTACACCTCAAAGATCCCTACACACATGCACCAGACAGGATTACCCTCAGATAGCTGTAAGAGGCCCATATGTGATATATCTGCATCTGTTGCATGAGATACACACACACACACACACACACACACACACACACACACACACACACACACACACACACACACATACACATATACATTTATATGGGCAACAGATAACAACATATGTCAAGCATACACACACATAGATGTGGGGAAGTGAGAGATAGACAGTGATACAGAGAGAGACACAGGGGGACACAGACAGAGTGAGTCACATACATGGATACCCTGAATGGCATACAGTGATGTCCTGCTGTGGACAGTGGCATACTAGTTGCAAGCAGTCGCAAGTGCCAGCATAAAAGGTGAGTCGCGTTGTGTAACAGTACTGAGGTTGAGTTTATAATATCACATCACCTGCGTGTGTGTGTGTGTGTGTGTGTGTGTGTGTGTGTGTGTGTGTGTGTGTGTGTGTGTGTGTGTGTGTGTGTGTGTCTCCATAAGTCCAAGTATTAGGAGACTCTTCCCACTCAGTATTTTATTCACCTTAGAAGTACCATTGGGTACCAATCACCCCTATAAGCTCTGTAGTGTGTGTGATAACTGTGTAACACTATGTTAGAAATGACTAGATAGGTAAGGATTCTAATCTAAATACTGGCAACCATGTCTGTGTGTGCACTTATGTATGTGAGAGTGAGGGTGTGTGTGTTTGTTTTTAGGTGAAACAGTTTTAGGCCATTCTCACCCACAACACTTCTCAGTGCCCCACTTTATCAGTCCTGCTGATGTCATTCCCCTTATCAGTGCTTTTGGCCAGTTGTCACACCAGTAAGCTCAGTAACATGTGTGATAACTGTGTAACACAATAGTATAAATCACTAGCTAGACAGGGGGTTTAATCTCAGCTCTGGCAAATGAGTGTGTGTGTTTGTTTGTAAGAAGAAGTATTTTGATAAGTCTCCCACCCACTGCCCTACTTTATCACTCCTACTGATGCCATTCCCCTTATCAGCACCTTTGGCCAATTATCAGCCCAGTAAGCTCTGTAATGTGTGTGATAAGTGCATAACACAATAGCATAAATCACTAGCTAGACCGAGTTTCTAATCTCAGATCTGGCAAGTGAGTGTGTGTAAGTTTGTAAGAAGAAGTATTTTGATAAGTCTTCCACCCACTACCCTACTTTATCAGTCCTGCTGATGTCATTCCCCTTATCAGCACCTTTGGCCAGTTAGCCCAGTAAGCTCTGTAGTGCATGCGATAAGTGTATAACACTATAATACAAATAGCTAGTTAGGCAAGGGTTCAACTCTCCGATCTGGCCAATGTGTGTGTGGGTGTATAAGTGTGTGTGTAAGTGTGTATTTTTGTAGGAAGAAGTATTTTGATAGCTTTCCCACCCACTGGCATACTTTATCAGTCATGTTGATGTCATTCCCCTTATCAGCACCTCTGGCCAGGAGTCAGCCCAGTAAGCTCTGTAGCACATGTGATAACTGTTTAACACAATAATAAAAATAACTAGATCGGCAGGGGTTCTACTCTCAGATCTAGCAAATGTGTGTGTGGGTGTTTAAGTGTGTGTGAAAGTGTGTACGAAGTCTTTTGATAAGTTTCCCACCCACTGGCATATTTTATCAGTCCTGCTGATGTTATTCCCCTTATCAGCACCTTGGGCCAGTTGTTAGTCCAATAAGCTCTGTAGCACGTGCGATACATGCATAGCACTATAGCACAATTAACTAGATAAGCAGGGGTTTTGTTCTCAGATATGGCAAATCTGTGTGTGGGTGTATAAGTGTGTGTGTAACTGTGTATGTTTGTAGGAAGAAGCCTTTTGATAAGTTACCCATCCACTGGCCTACTTTATCAGATATGCTGATGTCATTCCCTTATAGGTTTATAGGTTTGTACTAAGCTAATGGCCCTGGAGCTGTTACAAGCCTAGCCCATAGAAGTGCCCTGCCATTGTGCCACCACACGTTAGTTCCCAGTGACCCCATCAAGTAAAGCACTGGAGTTATCCCTGGGGTGAACTTTCTATTACCCATCCACTCATCAAGATCTCTCTGGAACAGGGTCATCTAGGTGCTTTGCTTGGCATGTATAGGACGTTTATTCCAGGGCATGTGCAGTCTGTGGGTGAAGAACCTGTCCCTCCAGCATGTTGTGTTGATTGTGGTAATGAGGTCGAGGTCCCTGCAGTGTGTGGTGCAGAGAGGTTGAGCTGTCTTTAGATGTAGCATTTCTAAAAGAGCTGGGTCAGACATGGATTTGCAATTCCAGCAGAGATCACCTCTAAGTAGGTGATATGAGACAGAGAATAGCTGGAGTCTTTTGAGTTTGTCTGTGTAGGACATATGTTTAATGCCTAGGATCCTCATTGTGAGGTACGTCTGTGGCCTCTCCAGCTGTTGCAGGTGTCTAGTAAGGTACATGCCAAATGGGCCATTATACGTGATGATTGGGGTAATGAGGGAAGAGTACACAGATATGATGACCTCCTTCTTCCTGGATGCAAAACCCTTGGTAATTATGTGTACCACATAGAAGGAGTTCCTGACCACAGTGACAATGTGGTGGTTAAAGGAGAGGTTGCTATCAATCTGTGTCCCCAGATCTCTTAGTACACCTACAGTGCTCAGTGGGCTCCCATCAATGTGGTACTTAGTGGGAACTGAGATTTTAACAAAGGGGCCGATGATGCATTTTGTAGTGTTAAGCTTCAGGCCATGGTTTCCACACCAGTCAGTGGTTTCAGTGAGGCCTTTCTGTAGGATGTCTGCATCACTTGTGGAGTTAATGATGGCTCCTAGCTTGCAGTTGTCTGTGAAATTGGTCAGCCAGAGTTCCTTTGTGTTGGTCTGGACTCCTGAAAAGTACATGCTGAATAGGAGAGTACCCAGGACTGATCCCTGTGGGATTCCACTCATGACTGGCTGGCAGTCTGACTTGGAACTCGATACTTTCACACTGTGTGTTCTATCTGTGAGCCAGTTTTCAACCCCCCTAGTGATATATGGGTTGATGCCTAGTTTGGTGGGTTCATCCATAATTCCTGACTGAGGAATGGTATTAAGAGCCTTGGCCCGATTGATATAGGCTGTATGCAGTGCCTTACTGTCATACAAAACCAGTGACTGACTCAAAGAAGTCAACTAGGCTGAGCAGGCATGATCTCCCTTTCACAAAGCCAAACTGTATGGGGTCCAAAGTTAGGAGATTAGCTATATGTTTGTTGATCAGGTCCCTGATGATTCGCTCCATAGCTGTACATATCACACTTGTCAGGCTACTGGACTGATAATTCCCAGGGTCTGTAGTTTAGTTGCCACACTTTTATGGAGAGGGATGACTGTAGCACTGCGCCATTTGGGAGGGACAAAGCCTGAGGTGAGGCTGTGACTGAACAGGGCACACAGATGTGGTGTCAGTATCTTTGTAGCTCATGTAGAACACAGCTAGGGATAACTTGAGGTCCCATAGAAGCTGTGGTCTTGCCCGTGGACAATGCAGGTTAACCTGGGGAGCAATAATCTTGGGTGCCTGGTATTCTTCTGGAATTCTGATTGTTCCCCTGGAGGGAGAGAGGGGTAAAGCTGGCACTGAATGTGTTGGCAAGAATGTTGGCAATATCTGGTTCAGTATTGGAGGTATTGGAGGTAGCATTGTTCAGTAACTCAGAGCACTTCTGGGTATTGGCGTGGAGGTTCTTGATATCACTATCAAAGGATATGTGATTTTTGTCAGTGTCTGCTGGAATTCTGCTGTCATATGTGCTCTTTGAGCTATTTGCTCAGTGTGTTTTTTATAATCTTTATAATATATATTTACCATCTCAAAAGTGCTTACTCCTCTCTGTACTCTTCTTTTCTAGACCTAACACCACTCTTAAGTATTCAACTGCGGTACCACCTTTAACATTCCTATAAGAAAGATGCAGTCCGGGTCTGAACTGTCTGCAAACAGCTACAGTTAACTTTGAGTATGTGTCTACCTGTTTGAGCCAATCTTCATTTTCCCCTGGAGAGCACTGTGCTTTGCTGTAAGCAGCCCCCCCCACCACCACCACCACCACCACACACATCTTCCACTTTCTCTTATTCCCTTCTGTTAGCAAATAGTATCCATAACTGATCAATACTGTGTGTTTGTTAATTTAAACTATGACCACAGTAGCCTACTGATACAAGGTTATCCTGGTTTTCCACCTGAGAAATTAAGACAAGACTTACAGTTTCAGAGCAGTCCTTGGTCAATTGTGATTGTTTCTTAACACATACTTGTCTTGCTTTGTGATTGTTTCCAGCCCCTCATACAAGACCCTAACAGGGTCTCTACCCGCTTCACTCCACACCCTGCCCCCTATTCCCTCCCGCCCCCAGTGGTCCCACCTTTATTGCACTCAAACCCCTCCCATCTTTCCAATAGCCAGCCACAGCACTAACCCAACACTACCTCCTCCATATTCCCTCTACTATCACACCTCCTCAACTGACATGTACAAGCATACCTTTCCTTTGCTCACTGCATGCACTCTCCTTGCATATCTTACATCCTACCAAAGCTCCATCATTCCCCCACTCAACCACTACCACTGTACTACTACTCACACCACCACCCATGTCTCACCCATACTCAGCTCCTCCCACCAGCTCAAGAACCATCCCTATGCACCCCCACATATTCTACCAACTATATTACTCAAACGTAAAGCATCCCTACAACTTAACATAGTAACCCTCCCACCATACCTATTACCCACAGAGAACAATCATAAAATTTCCCTTATAAACAAACACATTCAAAACTGAGAAAACTAATAATCTCATGCATATCAAAACTAGCCCTAAGTGGAGACATCCACCCCAACCCTGGCCCTACCATCTCCAACCCCAATCCTCATAATCAGACTAGAAACCACAACTTCTCCCATATTACAGCCAATAGAAAGCCAAGTGACTTCCTTCTACTAAGCCTAAATATTAGAAGTATATCCAACAAAGTCCATGAACTCCATGCCACCATAGACTTATACTCCCCAGATATAGTCGTCCTGACAGAAACCTGGCTAAAACCTCACATTACCAGTGAGCAAATACTCCCTACAGGTTACGCATACTAAGAGTAGACCGCTAAACAAAAGGAGGTGGTGTAGCTATAATATTTAAACAGCTTCTAAACATCCAGATCTTAAAATCATCAGCTCCACAAATAGGCAATGAAGAAATAATATATACCAACCTCAAAATTAACCAAAACAAAACCATCAACATAATTGGATGCTACTTCCCACCTGGCCAAAACATCCCTCCACTAGAAAACCTCCTCAGCTGGTCTACCCACCATCTCCCCCAAAAAACTATCATCTTAGGTGATTTCAATATTGACTGGCAATCCTGTTCTGGCAACAATCCAACCCATCATGTACACCTTCATGGCTTCACCCAACTAGTCCAGTCACCAGCAAGGATAAATAAAAACTCCAGCAAGCACACTACCCTGGATTGGATACTAGTCAGTAAGAACCCCCAGTCATATATAACAGGCTGCTTATCAGATAGCCTCAGTGATCACTCCCCAACATTCCTACTCAAAAAATACCTGTACCAAGCTAAACCTGTCATCTATCGTCAAATACGTAAAAAAATAAACTTTAACCCACTCACATTCATCTCATCCCTCAAAGAATGTAACTGGCATGCTCTAAAGTACCTCAGTCTAGATGACGCAGTTGAATTTTTTAATACTACCTTCCTGAACATCCTTAATTACCATGCCCCCATAAGATTTTCCAGAACCAAAGCACAACCCTCCCCATGGCTGCAGAAAACAACTAAGTCAGAAATGGAAAACAGGGATAAAGCCTGGGAGCACTGGCGCAAAACCAAAACCCCCGCAGCTAGACAGAAATTCCTAGAACTACGCAATAGAGTCAAAAAGCTAATAAAACAGGACAAATTCCAATACTACCAGTCTGCCCTAGACTCCTCACAACACAGCCCCAAACAATTCTGGTCCTCCATAAACTCCATCCTCCACCCAGGTAAAGTCAGTACCCCTCCTCCTAACATCCCTCACTCCTCAGAAAATATTGCTACCTCATTCAACACACACTTCACCCAAACCATACTATCACTAGCTAAACAACACAACCCTCCTCCAACCCACACCTTCAACTAGTAATCTCCCACTGCCTTCTCTTTTCTCCTGTACCTACCTCCAACATAAAAAACTCTTAACTAAACTTAAACCCACCAAATTAGCAGCAGACAACCTCCCAAGTGAATACCTACAAATCGCAGCTGATGCTCTGGCCTACCCAGTATCCATCTTGATTAACCGATCTCTGTCAGAAAGTTACGTTCCCACATTGTGGAAAGTCTCACATATAATTCCCCTCCACAGAGGCAGACCCTCTGCAGAACTATCCAATTACCGCCCTATAGCTATTCTCTCCACTCTCCAAAATACTAGAGAGATACATACACTCTCAGGTCTCACACTACCTCCTTACTAACAACCTCCTTTCCAGTACTCAGCATGGTTTCCGACCAAACCATAGCACCACCACTGCCTTACTCTCCTTTACTAACACTATCCTTCAGCATAAAACAATGGCTATCTCTCCTCTGCTACTTTCCTAGACCTATCTATAGCATTTGACATGGTCCCACACAAACAACTTATCTCTGTCCTCAATAACCTATCCTTCTCACAATCAGTCACCAACTGGTTTCAGAGTTACCTGTCTGACCGCCAACAATCCGTTGTATGGCAGAATGACATATCTCCCCAACTACCTGTCTCCATAGGGGTTCCCCAAGGATCCATCCTTGGACCCCTACTTTTCTCTGTTTACACCAATAATCTAGCCTCTGCCACCAAACATGGCACACTCATCCAATACGCAGATGACTCGACCATCATCTGCTCAGCCCAGTCCCTACCCAAACTGCAAAAAGTCACACAGGAAGCCTTTTCCTCTGTTGAAACATGGTTATCCGATGCCCAATTAATACTCAACCCAGACAAAACTAAACTACTCATCTTCCAACCCACCAAACGTACTCAAAACAACTCTCACTTTAACATCACAGCAAAAGACAACACCACTATATACCCAACTGAACACACCAAATTGCTAGGAGTGGAAATAGACAATAAACCAAAATTTGACATTTACATATCCATGACTGTAAAAAAAGTCCACAAAAAACTAGGAGCATTATACAGAAATAAACAATTTCTCACCAAAGCAGCAAAGCTTTCAATAGCAAATTCCCACCTTATCTCCTCCCTACTTTATGCCTCTCCAGTATATACCAACCTAAGGCAATGTGATCTAAACAAGCTAGAGACCTGCTACAACAAAATCACCAAATTCGCCACAGGGGCATCCTACCGTAGTCACCACTGTCTCTCACTTGCTGAACTGGGCTGGCTTGAACTCCCTCACCTCCTTCAGTGGTATCAACTCTCACTCACCCACAAACTAGTAAACCATCCACTAAATGTCCCATCCATCCAGAATCTACTCCAACCCTATCACACCACCAGACCACTAAGATCCAGAAACAAAAATCACTTGCAGATCACTAAAGCCAATAACTCTGCTGGTGAAGCACTATTCTCTTGCGCCATAGCCAAATTATGGAACTCACTCCCACCCACAATTACCTCCGTACCATCATGCACCAACTTCAAAACTTTATTAAAAGCGCACCTAAAAACATGCTGGCTATGCCCTTGCAACTCCCACTCTAATATCATCCACCCCATCCAATAACTACCTTTCTTTCACCTCCACTAACTACCTTGATGATAGCAAGCTCAGACGCTCATAAGCCTAGTACTTATTATACAGCAGGAACTTCTCATTGTTACATTTGTTAATGCCTGTTATGTACTTCACAGATAAAGATTCTAGTTGTCTACTGATGTACTATGTTCTTCATCTGTAAATATGTTGTAAGTAATTTCTATGTTAAATTGTTAATCGCTATGTAATCCAATGTAACTACTGTCTGTTTATTTTACTGTGGAGCTTTTCTCCCCGGGCCTCCGCTGAAAATGGACCCACGTCCAGTCGGACACTCCCGGTCAACAAATTTAAATAAATAAATAAATAAATGTGTGGCTTTGGATGATTTCATGAGGGATCTCTCGTTGTTGAGGCTGACAAGGGAGTTTTACCACTCTTGCGACACCACCTTTTTCTGTAGCAGTTTATTCCTTCTGTTGTACAGGTTATTAATGGCAGGGTCCACCAGATTGGCCTCCAGTGTTTGGAGGAGAATGTCATGGTTCTGTTGGATGTGGCTAGTTCCATGCATTGATGTACGTGTTTCTACAGTGCATTTGTGCATGATTCATGCAGATATTTTCCATTGGCATGGGTGCTGTGAAGTTAGCCACCTCTGTTCTTATGAGTCCAAAGTCAGCTTTGGAGAAGTTTTTCAAGGTGGCTAGCTTTTCGGTGGGGGGAGGTGAGATGTGGATTTCCATAGTGATTACTCTGTGTTGGATCTGACCAAGTAGTGATTGACTACTGTTGTCAAGCAACAGTCCCATATGTTAGTAATCAACACAGGTCAAGGATGTTGCTTCCTGTACTAGGTGTCAGAATAAGCTGGTCCTGGGCATTGGAACTGATGAATTGCAGGAAGTGTTGGGCCAGTGTAATATGCTTGAGTATCTTACCCAGTTTATGGAGGGGTAGTTGAACTCTCCTAGTATGAGAGTGTTGGGATGGACCTTGATAGATTCCAGGGTGTTGAGGAATGTGGATTGAGAATCTAGGGACATGGATGTGACCTGGATTGCACTATTACCTAATATCAGTTGTACCTGAAGTATCTCAGATGCATTATGCTGGGATACTACTCAGGATATGTGCATATCCATTATTAATATGGAGACATCACCGTCTTTGTAGCTGTGGTCCATGTTTTGGGGTTGACAGGTGTGGAATGAGTTACAGGCTGGTACTGCAGGGGTGCTGTCTGCTGCTGTAAACCAGGTCTCCGTTACAGCACAAATGTTAATGTTTTCCATTTTGAGGAGTGGCTGCATCTTGCGATCTAGATGTCTAATGTTGAGCAGCATGACCCTCCGATTGCATATATGTATAGCTGTTACAGTGGTAATTTGATTTGGAACACCATCTAATAGGGGTGGTAAGACACCTAGCAAGTACCTGGAAACCCAGGGGTGACAGATGCAGGCCATCTCTGGCAAGCCATCACAGTCTGTCAATCATGTCATCCCAAGCAGACAGATACTGGATCCCATGACAGTGACACCAGAAACTTAAGCCAATTGTTGAAGTCAATCATTTGATGTTTATACTGTGGTATCATTCTGGGTTACAGTAGTATACTGCTCAGGGCTACTGTCATACCTGCCTGTCCCACATAATCTGAGAGCTCCACCATGTCTATTTTCATATAGTCTATGGAGGTGCATCTCAGGTCATTCACAAGCACACGGACAATGACAGTGTGATACTTGTAGTTCTTGTGGAGTGACCTGACTGGGTGTGTTATGTGTTGGATTCTGGCACGTGATAGACAGCTGACTGTTATCTCCTCCATGTTCAACCTAGTGAGTGGGACATCTGTGTGCCTCACTATTTATTCAGCTATGATTACTGTATCAGGCAGGTTTGTTAGCCTTTGGGGCCTATGTTGAGGGGCACACTGTGTAGGTGAGATGTGTCTCCTGTGGTTTGTGCTGTGTTGTGGTGGATGGGTGGGTGTATGTCATGGTAGTCTCCACTGTTTGGGTAAATGTCTATTGAGTGCCTCTGTGAAGGTGGGTGTGTGGTTATTGTTTGTATGTCAGAGCTGTGATAGTTGGTGTTCTGGAGGGGTATGCTTTTCATGTGGTATGTTGCAGGTGTTGACCCTTCTTCTTTTGACCAGCTAATCCAGTCTTCACTGGAAAGTGCATATCTTCCAATTTGGTGATATAGGGGTATCTCTCACAAGTCTGAGTGTTGGGAGTTTAGAGGAGAGGATTGTCTGTGCATATGAGGCAGTTGCAACAGTGCCTCAAAATGCCCAAGTGCACCAGGTTAATGGGCAAAAGTACAGAGAACTGCACTTTAATCATGCCAGGAGGGATGGTCATAATTATTAAATACTGGAGCTAATTCCATGAGGAATGACTACTGCGATGGCTCTCAGGTGTGCTAGAATAATTGATAAAAAAAAACTGTTGAAGTGCAAAGCTATTAGGCTATTTGAAGTGCAGGAGAGAAAGAACAAGCAAGATCTAAGGGAAAAACTGAAGGCAGGCATTCTGGCACCTGTAACAGTTTACCTCAGCTGTGCAGTTATCAGCACCTTTGGCCAATTCTCAGCCCAGTAAATTCTGTAGCATGTGCAATAACTATGTAACACTATAGTACAAATAACTAGATAGGCAGGGGTTCTAATCTCAATACTGGCAAGTGTGTGTGTGTGTGTGTGTGTGTGTGTGTGTGTGTGTGTGTGTGTGTGTGTGTGTGTGTGTGTGTGTGTGTGTGTGTGAAAATCATATAGTGTGCGTGTTATACCATTTTGAGTTGTGTACCACCCTGCAAACTTACCTACTTTACTAGGCCTGCTGATGTCATTTAACTTAGAAGTACCTTGGGACTAGGTGAAATCATGTAAGCTCTGTGGCACATCTGATAACTGCATAACACTATAGTAGAAATAACTAGATAGGTAGGGGTTTTAAACTCACTACTGGCAACTGTTTTTGTTTGTGTGAGAATCATGTAGTGTGTGGGTTATACCATTTTGAGTTGTGTACCACCCTTTAAACTTCCCATCACCCACTTTACTAGGCCTGCTGATGTCATTCACCTTAGATGTACCTTGGGACTAGGTGAAATTATGTAAGCTCTGTGGTGCATCTGATAACTGCATAATACTACTGTAAAATAACTAGATAGCTAGGGGTTCTAATGTCAGTATTACCAAGTGTGTGTGTGTGTGTGTGTGTGTGTGTGTGTGTGTGTGTGTGTGTGTGTGTGTGTGTGTGTGTGTGTGTGTGTGTGTGTCTTTGGGTGAAGATCATATCCTGTTTGGCTGATACCATTTTGATTTGTGTACCATCCATGCCTGTTTACCACCTCCCGATGGCATTACTTTATATAGAGTGGTAACAGCATCTGCCTCACATGCAGCATGTTAAACCATTGTGCATGCCATACCAGTCCTCTGTACAGATATCTATGGAATATCCAGATGTTTGCAACCTATATGTTGTCTGTGTCCCTTAACAATGCCCATGTATGTGATACTGTTGCCAAATCAGCCACAGTGAATGTAGTGACACATGTGCCAGCATCAGGCATCATACTTGACTGAAACATCATGCTGATACAATGTCAATACACTATAACTTGTCCAGGCTGGTAGGAGCAATACATGATCCACATGCTATTTCTGGTGGGTTATCTCACCATCCATGAAGGCATTCAGAACATTACGTGTTGTAAGAGGTAGTGTGTTATGTCCCATGCATATAATCCATGTGGGGCATGTCATGCGTATGTAGTAGTACAGTACATCAAGGTGGGAATGTACATTTACTAATCTGTCTATTGACAACTGTGTTTAGTTACTGTGTGCACATCCCCTGTGTCAGTCCTTACTCTGTTTATGCATGGAATATACCATTTTGTCTCCCTGTTCCACCTGGTGAACTCAGAAATAAATACCACAAACCTGTCATACACAGTTTCATGAATGCCCTCATCAATTTCATCAGGGTTGAGTGTATGGGAAAGAAATGGCAGGGCCTACAGGTGTTGACAGTTGAATATGTTACAGTTAATGTAATGGCTATGCTTGTGAGGGACCTGCTGACAGTACTGCAGTAACCTTTTCTGTATGTATGAGCCCGTGGTACTACACAACACTGAGCTGACATGCCTGAAGGCTACCTGTCTGTGACAAGGGGTATGTATGCAAGGTCACACTGTCTGACAACAGTATCCCTCAGACACTGTTGTATGCATACACACCTGGTACATGTACATATAAAGCTGTACCTTGCCTATGACATGGTCGGTGTATCCCCACTTTGCCATACTCCCACTTGGGAATTTCTGCAGGGCCACAACCTGCAGACACACAGACACCTGGGACACAAACAGAATACAGCATGTCAGACTACATTCAGTCAGTGGTACTAACAGCAATAATGCATCCTGGCTAATAAGGTGCATACACCTGTATGTGCACCCATAACAAATGCAAGCAGACAGCACCTTACATAGTATTACATAGCTACACTGTACTATATTCACCCGGTGCATCAGACCCATATTAGCATGTCCCTGCATCAATGGTATGGATGACAGGGAGGTGGCACAGTATATGGTTGACATCATGTGTGTGTGCTTGGAGCGTATCCAATAGATGGGCTGTACAGAAGTGCTGTGTGTGTCTGGAGGTGACCTGCCTGTGATACAGATGTGTATGTGTATGTATGCACACAGTCATGCCATGTGGCTGCCCTACACAGGGGTACATTGGACAGCTGTGGACCATACATGGCTACATGGCAGGGTGTCCATTTCACCATCTCCTGCCATGGACACAGGAATTGATCCTGCCAGGGGTATCACTGGCACCACCAGGCCCAAAGCCAGATGCAGTACTGCTTCCTGATGGAGGCTGCTGTCTGCTGGATCCATGCCCCTGACAGTACCGGACAGGACTATGTGCCCATGTTCTGCTCCAGTGTGATGTGGACAGCAACCCCCCTTCAGTAGTGCTGGTGTCACTGCCACCATGGGAGTGTGAAGGTGCATGGCCCTGTAGACTCTCAGTTGTTTTTGATGCTGATCTACGTACACATGGCTGATGCCCATCTCCACCCCAAGCTGTAGCACAGACATGCCACGGTTGAGGATTGCCAAGGTCTCACCCCACCATCTCTTCATGATCTCAGTATTTTGACATGTGGCCTTAACAAGGTCATGTATGTCACCACGTAAATCAGGAAGAATTATGTCTACCACCCTGAGTATTTGTCTGATGTTGCATGCTCTGGTGACTCCTGCTGTGGCATGTGACAGCAGATTGACAAGCAGGGGTCCTCCTGCGAGCACCCCTGTTTATCCTCCTGCATGGGACCCTGCCTGCACTGTGGCTATATGGCCAGTGTGTCTACAGTCACACCTGTCATAGTCACCACACTAGTCTGTTTAATGCAACCACCTGCCAACTGTCCATCATCGGTGGCCACTGGTGACGAGGTATGTGTGGGCATTGTCACTGCGTGCGGGGATGTTGTAGACAAGAGTGGGATGCCAACCAATGACACAGATTCAGCCCCTAACAACCCCACTTGTACATCACTATTCCTATCATCATTGTCAGAGTCTGCAGAGATAATGACATCAGTTTCCAAGCGGGAGGGACCCCATCACCACCTTTGAGGGCGAAGACAACATATGCCCATTAATACCTGCACTTTGAGGTTGGCTGGTACAAACACACACACACACACACACACACACACACACACATACACACACACTTACAGGTGAGGTGGCACAAATCTGTTACACAGACCACACATTACCCAAATGGTGACATGCATGACACATGGCCCTCAACATCATGCATTGCAGCCAGTTTTACTACATGTAACTAACAATAGAGCTCTGGGATACATGATCAGTGTTAGTAGGTGATGGCCCTTCCCCAGCACAGGCTGCACCCATGTACACATCATTGCTGTTCACTTGTACAGCACAGTGGAAAGTACTACAAAATATACCTCACAACTGTACAGATCCAAGCAGGATGTGTAGATGTTCAGCTCGTATGTTTACTATTTTTCTCATAACCCCTGTGTTTCTATGATACATAACTGGGATGATCTTTGGAGTGACATCACTGATTGGTGACATACATTTGAGTGTCAGACCTCCAAACCAGCAGTATATGTATGGTCACACAATTCCTGTTACACCACCAACCTTCTAAGCTTACAGTGGATATGATAAGTGTACACAACCCTGTTAACATGCCATGTTCTTGTGATATATGAGATGACACGACAATAATGCATTCAAATATGTTACCCACCTTTCATGTGACATATGACCTGCCCAATCCAATCGATAAACAAACAAATGTGTTACGTGTAAAATATAATGTTTGCAATATGTACAATATGGTGATTGCATACGTGTGCACACCCTAAAAATGATACTTTGTTGAAGCACCTTGTAAGTGACTTACAGCATTCACTGTTCTTGTGAATGCATCTATCAGCATGATACATCTTGACTTGGCATTATTTGGCCACTCTTTCATACAAAGGTCCCCTAACTCTGTCAGATTGCAAGGGCAGCTCATGTGCACAGCCCTCGTCAGGTCACACTGAGGTTTGTCTATCTGTTGTAGGTCTAGGCTTTGGCTGGGCCAATCCATAACCATGAGTGTGTTCAGTCGGAGCCTTTCTTAGGTAGCTTTGGATGTGTGCTTCGGGTCTTTGTCATGTTGAAGGCTGACACCCCTCCCCATCCTCAGTGTTCTTGCAGACACCTGATGGATTTGGGCCAGACATGGGTGTTTTTTGAAACTGTTCAGAATTCCCACCATGTGACTACAGCCCTAGTTCTGGCTTTAGAAAACCATCACCACAGCAGGCCACTGCCACCAATGTGATTCACCATGGAGATGTTGGTGTTCAGGTTAAGAGGGGTGTTGCTTCTGCACCACACATACCTTTTGGTATTGTGGCTGTGAGGTCGATCCATAGTCTCATTACACCATAACACATTTTCACACATGCCTTTGGGAGACTTGATGTGCTGTATTGTAAATTGTATCCACCCCTGGATGTTTTTGGTGTGGAGAAATGCTTCCATCTTCTGACCATACCCCACAGGCCAGATGTATGCAGAATATGGGAGAGTGTTCTCACATGTTGTACACAACACCAGTACTTGCAAGAGATTCCTGTGACTCCCTCAGTGTTGCTGTATGTCTCCTGGCGGCCTCTCTGACTGGGTTTTGACATGTCTTGTCATCATTTTTGGAGGGACATCAAGTTGTATTCAACAGCACTGTTGTCCCATGTTCAATCCACCTTTTGACGACTGTCTCTAGTGTGTTCCATGGTGTATGCATTGCTGTAATAATGCTGTTGTGCCCTACTCTTGACTGATAGCTTTCCAATATGAGATCACTTTGCTGCTTTGTAAGCTGTCTGCAAGACATGGCTGTTGCTGTTGGAGGCAACTGAGCAAATGTCATGAATATCCTACTTGGACAGCAGACTGTTATTTGGTGTTACTCAGTATCTTTACTTGATGGCAGGTGTGTACCCAAACAGACTGAATCCTGTCAGTAAATCACAAGCTGCTGCAATAAAATATTATTTGAAGTGTGTGCACACATATGCATCTAGCTTAATTTAAGGTTTGTATACTCCATATTTGGTGCCCAACAGATTGATTTTGCAAGTGAATTGTTCATGTCATAGGTCACATTACAGGTTGGAAAAGGTGTGACCTGACATATTGTGGTCTCAATTTATATATATATATCACAAACACCTGGCATCTTAACAGGGGTGTGTACACTACTTATATCCACTATATGAGCAATGCTTCACACATATCCCTACCATAGGCTATTTGTCCCCCTGTTTTGCTGATCTCTGTCCAGAAGTCTTGCACTGACAGGTTGCGAGGCATGCTACAGGGCTGTTGCATTATCTTCAGATAATCCCCTGTGGTGACCACTGTAATGCAATGCAGTTAATCTCACCACAAGTGAACATGCAAATAAATCAATACTGCTATGAGTGACAGTTGTGTGCATGGTAAATTGCATGCCCTTCACATGTCTGGGTACTGGCAAACCAAAACAGAACAATTCCATACACACCAGCTTCAGGCTGCCATCCCACATGCAGACAGGATGGACCTAGGTAGTTGTGGGAGAGAAGTATTGTCAGCAGACTCACATGTGGCATTGGTACAGGGTGGCTACAGCATGGCTGCACATTTACAGTACAACCCCCAATACTACACAATTTGTTGTCCTTCACCATAGATGTGCACTTCTGTGCATTAGAAAACTCCATCCACAACTGCAATCTGACCTGACACATGCACGTAGATACTGTACAAATACAAGTATGTCTGCTACACTAGTCCAGTAATCTCCACTGGGGCCTTACCTGCACACTTCTTGTCCATTGTCTGGGTGCCACCCACCTCCAACATGTGGGGGGTCTGTACCCTGATGTTGCACTAGGATGGGTGCCCCAAAGTTGCCGAGGAGCTCCTCAGTGGGTGTCAGTGGGGGCTGCATGGCCTGGCCCTGACCTGTAGCTGTGTGGTTCCTGGCTGCTGCAGTAGCCCTTTGCTGGGCATGGCATATGAGGTCATTTACACGATGCCACACCTGTTCATATGCACATGCATGTAGGCTGACATCATTTACACTATGGTCAAGGTCATCCCACAGGCCAGTCCTCTCCTGCAGATGTTGCTGACTCTGGCCAAACATTATGGCATGGTTATGTAGTATGGCTTCTATAATTATATTTGTCTCAGCTGCTAAGAAAGTAGGCCTTTGCTGGCACAACATTGCACCTGGAAGACATAAAAAGGGAAACACATCACATGAACTCATACATTTGGCAACAGTATGTACAGAACCTGCACAGCTACATTAAATATTAGTAGCCACCACTCACAACCACAACATGCCCCTGTAATCTATCAGCACTGTATCTGCTTGCATTGCACTGCTGGTCCTGATATGTCATATTCCCCCCAATGAGGGCTAGTTAATTTCATAATCCTCTACTCCTCATTCATGTCTGTGTAGAGGGATGACATTGGCCATTTTCCATGTGGATGGGGTGTGGATGGTTCCAAGGCATGGTGTGACTACAGGGTGTAATAGAGCTGGAAGCATAAGCCTGAGTTCATGTAGGATGCGGACAGGGATGTTATCAGATCCATATGTACCTGCTCACTGGTGGTGAGGAGAGGGATGTGGGTGCTGTGCATATCCACCTGTAGTGATGCTGAGCCAGGGGTGATGTTTGCCCTAAACCTATCTGCAGCAGGTTGGATATAGCTATGTTGTGTGTGTATGTGGTCTGATTGACCACCATTACAGGGTGGGTTGGTTTGTTGCCTCTGAGATTGCAGACATATGTGAAGATGGCCTTGTGATCAGCCTTGGTGGATGTGTCCAATTTCTACTCATAGCTAGCCTTATAGTACTCCACCTGTGACCTTATACGCTTGATAAGACAAAGGCTGACTTAATTCAAAGTTGGTGCCAGCTGCTAATTTGCCTTGTACAGCCAATATAGGGACCAAGTCTGTGGTTTGTGTATTGCTGCTGTCCAGCAAAAGGGATTACTCTAGTTTTGTGGAGGTGGGTTGTACAAGTAAGATATTGCTGAGTTCATACAGCTATGTTGGTGTTCATATAGCTGTTTGTAGGTGGCGTGGACACACAGTCATAACACAGTTGGACACCTCTATAATTTCAAACAGATACTCATACTTATTGTAGTACTCATAGCTGAGTCAGGGCAATGCAACAATCAGTAGCTGTATAAATGTCAATCTGTTGGATGCTCAGTAACTAACATTACACACATGTACAACATGCACAGCTTCTTTAACTGACATTTTGCATCCCATGTCTGTTGTTATGAGGTGGCCAGATACACCTACTCATACTGACATGTGTACAGGTAATACCTGATATACATTTCTGTTCTATGTCACTATGGCACACTGTATTCACACTCTTGATGCCCAGTCATCCCTCTCAACCCATTAGAGCAGGACATCTGTAGGATGCCACACATACATGGGGGCAATGGGACAAAATTAGTGACACTGTCTTTATATTGGTGTAACACACTTGAGTCATTCAATAGCACAGTAGCCTTTGCATTGACAGACATATCCTGGAGGATGTCCAACTCTCATATGGCAGGAATAAAGGAGAATGGCTAGGAGTGTGGTAGTGAGGGTAAGAACTTCTAATGTTAGCAGTATGAATGGTATAGGGACAGAACTAGCTGATATGATGGCCAGAGAAGATGGATATATTGCGTGTGCAAGAGACCAGATGGAAGGGAAGTATGGCTAGGTGTATTGGAGGCAGACAACAGCTATCAGGGTGTGGATGGGAGGGGAAAGGGGGTAGGGTTATCCTGATGGAACAGTATGCCAATGGTGTTTTTGAAGGATGACATGAGTGTCTGATAAAGTGATGTTTATGAATCTGGAAATGGATGGTGTAATGATGAATGTTGTTAGTGAATATGCTACACAAGTTGCTTGTGCAATAGATGAAAAAGAGAAATGTGAAGTCAGTTGGATGACATGGGGAATGACTGTATCCAAGGGTGAGAGAGTGTGATTGCAGCAGAGTTCAATGGCCATGTTGGTGAAGGGAACAGAGGGGATGAGGAAGGGATGGGTATGTATGGTATTAAGTAAAGGAATGCAGATGGTGAGCTGGTAGTGGATTTTGCAAAAAGGATGGGCATGGCTGTGGTGAATACATACTATAACAAGAGGGAGGAGCATAGGGTGATATACAAGAGTGGAGGGAGATGCACACAGGTGGAATATATCCAATGTAGGAGGGCCAGTTGGAAGGAGATTGGAGACTGTAAAGTGGTGACAGGGGACAGTGTAGTTAGGCAGCAGAGACTGTTGGTCTGTAAGATGACGCTGATGATCAAAAAGAGGAGGAGTGTGAGGGCAGCACCAAGGATCAAATGATGGGAACTGGAAAAGGGTAATTGCGAGGTGGAGTCCAGGGAAGAGTTAAGACAGACACTGGGTAGCATTGACGATTTACCAAATATCTGGGTAAGTACAGCAGAGCTAGCAAGGGAGATGGCTAGAAAGGTGCTTGGTGTGACATGTGGATGGAGGAAGGAGTACAAGGACACCTGGTGGTAGATGGAGGAAGTACAGGACAGTATACAGAGAAAGAGGTTGGGGATGAAGGAGTGGGATTGTCAGAGAGATGAGGAAAGTAGACAGGAGTATAAGGAGATTAGGTGCATGGCAAAGAGAGAGGTGGCAAAGGCTAAGGATGAGGTATATGACAACTTGTATGACAGGTTGGACACTAAGGAGGGATGAAAGAACTTGTACCGGTTGGCTAGACAGAGGGACTAAGCTAGAAAAAATGTGCAGCAGATACGGTTGATAAAGGATAATGAGGCAAATGTACTAACAAGTGAGGAGAGTACGTTGAGCAGATGGACAGAGTATTTTGAGAGGATGATGAATGAAAAGAATGAGAGATGGTTGGATGATGTGGGTATGGTGAATCAGGGAGTGCAATGGCTTACCAAGGAGGAAGTAAGGATGGCTATGAAGAGGATAAATACTGGAAAGCCTGTTGGTCCACATGACATACCTGTGGTAGCATGGAGGTGTTTAGGGGAAATGGCAGTGTTGTTTTTCATCAGATTGTTTAATGATATCTTGGAAAGTGAGAGGTTGCATGTGGAGTGGAGAAAAAGTGTTTGTGTACCTTTTTAAGAATAAGGTTGATGTGCAGATCTGCAGTAACTACAGAGGTATAACATTAATCAGTCACAACATGAAGTCATGGGAAAGAGTAGTGGAAGCTAGTTTAAGCAGGGCGGTGATGTGTAGTGGTCAGCAGTATGTTGTCATGCCAAGTAAGAGCACTACAGATGAGATGTTTGCTCTGAGAGTGTTGATGAAGTAGTACAGAGAAGGTCAGGAGTTGCATTGTGTCTTTCTGGATGTAGAGAAAGCATATGACAGGGTGCATAGAGGGGAGTTGTGCTATTATATGAGGAAGTCATGAGTGGCAGAGATATATATGTAAGACTGGTACAGGACATGTACAAGGGTGGTGTGACAGGAATTATCAGAGAGATGAGGAATCAGGAGTTGCTTTGTGTCTTTCTGGATGTAGAGAAAGCATATGACAGGGTGCATAGAGGGGAGTTGTGCTATTATATGAGGAAGTCATGAGTGGCAGAGATATATATGTAAGACTGGTACAGGACATGTACAAGGGTGGTGTGACAGCAGTGAAGTCGGCAGTGAGAGTGACGGATGCATTTACGGTGGAGGTGGGATGACATCAGGGATCAGCTGTGAGCCCTTTCTTATTTGCAATGGTGTTGGACAGGTCGACAGACAAGATCATACAGGAGTCCCTGTTGACTATAATGTTTGCAGATAACATTGTGATCTGTACTGAGAGTAGGTTACAAATGTAGGAGACCCTGTAGAGGTGGAGATATGCTCTAGAGAGCAGAAGAATGAAGGACAACAGGACTAAGACAGAATATCTGTGTGTGAATGAAAGGGAGGGTAGAGGAATGTTGAGGATGCAAGGAGTAGAGTTGGCAAAGGTGGATGAGTATAAATGATTGGGATCAACATTTCAGAGTAATGATGACTGTGGAGGACAGGTGAAGAAGAGAGTACAGCAAGATGGAGAGGGTGGAGAATGTGTCAGTACTGATTTGTGACAGACAAGTACCAGTAAACATGAAAGGGAAGATCTACAACAGGGTAGTGAGACCATCTATGTTATATGGGTTGGAGACAGTGTCACTGACAAAAAAGCAGGAGTCAGAGTTGGACATGGCAGAGTTACAGATGTTAGGTTTTGCTCTGGTTATGAAGAGGGGGGACAGGATTAGCAATGTGTACATGACAGGGTCAGCCCATGCTGGACGGTTTTGAGACAAAGCCAGAGAGACAAGATTACATCAGTTTGGACATATGCTGCAGAGGAATGCTGAGTATATTGGGAAAAGGATGGTAAGGCTGATGCTGCCAGGTAAGAGGAAAAGAGGAAGGCCTCAGATAAGGTTCCTGGATCTGGTGACAGAGGACATGCAGATGGTTGGTGTGACAGAGCAGGATGCAGAGGATAGGCAGAAATGGCAACAGATGATCCACTGTGGTGGCCCCTAATGAGAACATCCAGAAGAAAAAAAGGGGAGATGTTGTGATGTCAGTCTTAACAGATTTGTCAATGCTTTGCCAGATATAACACAACTCTATGAGTAAATGACTACACATATGAGGCACACATATGGTCAGTGTGCATAACACTGGACAGTTTAATGGTATGAGCTCAGTATATCACATACCATTTAACACACGCATGTGCAACAATACTTTACTATGCAAATACCATGTATAGGTCTCTCACATTTCTGAGACAACCAAGTATATCATAGTTGTATTCACAAGTCAGATATGAATATGTATGACATGCCAGTAGCTGACTTAGCATTGTCACAGTCAGTATTGCTCTTCACACACTGCAGTAGTAGTCATATGTGAGCCATCCTTTCCTGGGGTGACTCAGCGGCCTGACCTATGATCTATGTCACTGCAGACAGACCCAGATGCTATGGCCATAGGTTCTGCACAGCAATATATCAGTACGACAAGTCCTGTTGAGATATATATGTTACAGTTCCTATTTCTTATTCTTACATACCCCCTACTGCAGTCCATTACATGCTTACTTGTTTGACATACCTGATTGTTTTATTCAAGTGTAGGTGGTTATGTCCTGCTTGGTTTTTCTTTTTCTTTTCGCTGTTTCTTTCTCTCTCTTTCTCTCTCAAGGATGTAGGGTGTACATCTGTTTTGCATAGGCAGCAGTTTGCCTTTTATAGGTAATGCTCATGTGCAGCTGTTGCCCTGTGCACCATTTGGTGTCCCCCACTTGATAATTGCATGCAGGACAGCTGTGTTGTTATTCATATAGCCAATGGCATGGCAACACACTCCTATCATTGAGTATGGCATGTCATAGTTGGCCCTTATCCTTGCTAGTGAGGAGAACTTCATGGAGGTGTGTGAGCAACAGCATCGCAGAGGGTATTTGGAAATACATTTTACAACCAAAACTGTGGAGACAGGCCAACAAAATGGGCGAGAAAGTTCCAGACATAGGGACAGAATGTGAGTATTGCTGTTATACATTTGGATTAATGCTAACCTAACAGGGTTTGTGTGGACATGGAGTTACTGGGTGATTTTAATTCTGACAGTGTTATGTGATTGACATAACTCTCACCTGTAGGGCTATCCACAGAATGTCCAGAATTTGGGCTTCTGTGTTTGGTGTGTTCCACAGACATTTTTGGTCTCTGGAAAATCAGTAGCATACTCGGGATTGCAGTCAGTAACTGCTAACATCCATTTGGTGTTTCTGACCTTATATCCCTCAGAAAAGATATGTTACAACTAACCCTGTTACAACAGTAACATTCTCAGTTTATAACAGCAATATTTCAAATATGCCCCTGTTTTGGGGCCTCTGTCCCACTATTATGTCAGGCTTTGTCCAGATGTCATGCAGTAAGAGGTTGATAGGTATGGTATATGACTATTTAGTGCCTACATTCCTGACATTATCCTAATGATGTATCAGACTGCCAGACATGTTATGTGGAAGAGGACTTATATATGAGGGGAAAGCCTGGACTTTCTGTGGGACTCTGTACAGTTGAGAGGTCTGTGTATTTTGGGCAATTGTTGACAGACTGCCATGATTGTGTAGCAGTGTATTGTGTCAATGTTATTTGACCTGTGTAGGGATGGATGTGGATGTATGTGTTATGGCTCCTTTTCTATTGGCCTGTGCATGCTGCTCCTGTTTCTGGTGGTCTGTTGGCTGTATATGTTTGTAACGGTAGATTGAGACATGTCCCATACCACAGTAAGGAATCATACTACATTGTGAATTGGGCCAGTATATGTGGGGGTAGTGTGTGAGTGGCAAACATGTTGAGATGTTTTTGTTCGCACAGTCCTTATACTGTACTGTTCCTTTGGCTTACTGGAATGTCACTGTGACTGTGGTTGAGTTGGTTTTGGGTATGCATTTTCACACTGATGTCTGTTTTTCAATGCTGTGACATCGCAGTAGTGCCTGATATATTTGCCAATACATGTGTAATACCCCCTAGCAGATTTGGGTTAGTGTTGTGTCAGTCTGACTGTAGTTTTGACAGTGCTTGGTGACATGCTTAGCAGCTGAGTGTAGTTTCCCTAATGTGATGTTATGTCCAGATATTTGTAGGATGTAGTGTTGCCTGGCCCCCATAAGTGTTGTGTGTTTCTGACACATCAGTGGGCTGATGTGAGGATTTCAGTCACTAACTAGTGGGATGTAAGTGAGTGTTGGACTTGTGCTATTTCAGTCAATATATATTAGGACAGATATGAGGGTGTTATTGCAGCAACAGTGTCAGCTTATCTAATATAGTATTTCAGATATGTCTATATTTCCATGGCTTTCTCCCCCCACTTTGTCAGGCCTGACTCAGGTTCGTTGCACTAAAGGATTCCGAGCCTACCTCAGGACTATCTGGATTGTTGCAGTATGTCCAGGTTAATTGCTCATATTTCTGGTCTGTTTCACAGATGCATTATTTTCGTATCCCTGGTAAATCACTGTGTGGATCTGAGGATTTCTGACAGTAAATGATGACATACATTTAAGTTTCACACATTCTTCAGAACATGTATGTTGAAACAAACCCTGTCACTCTGGCAACATTCTACATTTATAAGAGCGATATTTGAAATATAGTTTTGTCCCATTGTGTCCCTATCTGGACAGTCTTGGGCCATATTTCTTGTATTAAGGGGTTGGTAGGAATGGTTCTGAGGTATGACTCCACTACATGTTACGAGTATATATATATATATATATATATATATATATATATATATATATATATATATATATATATATATATATATATATATATATATACACATACATATTTGTTTTTGTCTACCTGTATAGTTTCTCATTATATATATATATATATATATATATATATATATATATATAATATACAATATACACATATATATATATATATATATATATATATATATATATATATATGTATATTATTGTATATGTATGTCACTATTTATATTATGTATATATTTGTCTATATATATATATATATATTTATATATATGCATCTCCATACATATATACATGTGTATATGTATAAATACGAAACCTAACTGATTCTATGGAATCTTTTCCCTACTGTTGAATGAGTATGTGTTGGAAGAAGCATCAGCAATCTCTACAGATTAAATGGTGTAGTGGTACATTGCTCTGACTGTGGTGACAGGGCTCTGAGTTCAAGACCTAGCAGATCTGGTGGGTCTATATCAGAACATCAACGTTTTAAAACTTCAAATGTTCTAATATCGACCCGTTTTGAGCGAACACTAAAAATAGCGAAGCTGCAGAACACCGAATTCTTTCCTAGGTTCTGTGGCTTTCCTATTTTCAGCGCCGTGGTAGAAATTTATGGGTCAGGTTCAGGTAAGTGTACGATTGTGTGGTTGTTAGGATTAGGGCACTGGTTTGGTGAGTTAGGGTTAGGGAGCTGGTTAGGAGAATTAGGGTTAGGGGTGGGTTAAGTGAGTTAGGGTTAGGGCGCAGGTTAGGTGAGTGTGCGATAGTGATGGACCTTAGGGTTAGGGTTTGGGTTAAGGTAAGTGGATAGATTGTAGTGTATCTATAGTTTAGTGTAGGGTTAGTTGTAGGATTATAAGTGTATGTGAGTGTATTGATGTTTCTTCGGTGTGCTTGTGTTGTGTGTATGTGTTTCGGAATAGCAATTGTTTTCCCAAGGAAAAAATTTGCTGTTCTGAATGTTCGATATTATGTGGTTTAGATATTTTAGGTTCGATGAAATAGCGTTCACTATTTTCATCTTTCGATAACGTGATATAAACACGAGCTGGTAATTTTGTTGCTCTTAATTATGCTTACACCAGTACTAATTCTTTAAAAGAAAAGAGAAAAGGGTGATAGGAAAGTGGAGGAAAAGGGGGATGCAGAGGGATGAACAGTATGAAAGATAGCTATAGATGTGCAGACGGGTGTATGGAAGGTCAATAGCTGTCCATTTCTTATACAGCAACAGCTGTGCATTTGTACAAAATTTGGAGGTGAAATTGTACACTCAAACCCCAGAGGGAGGGGTGAGGACAACAGAAATGTGTTGTTAAATCTGCTAAGCATAGCTGAGCATTGCTAACCATTACTCACAGTTTATTCTCATAATATACCACACTAATGACTTAATTTAGTAAGTGTATATGATTTCCATTACATGACATGGCTGTATTTGCTTTCATTACAGTAGCAAGAGGTGTAACTATACTGTATGGGACACGTGTATACATGGGTGTTTTCACATGTTATATGCAATCACACATCCATTTTCCACCAGCTACACTACTCTGGGTGACAAAAATAACTTACCACATATTTTAATATGAACATAGCACTTTTAACACTGCTTTCCCATGTAAATTTGGATTGCCTGTTGTATTACTTGGACCATGTACGCATGCATGCACAGTTGGGGCTCTGACCACTACACTATATTGGTTTGTGGATTTGAGCTGTATATTTGTATTTCTCACCTATTAGATATTAATATTATATTAGTATATTAAATGGAGAGTATTGAGGTTTTTGGCCATGTCATTGAGGACTGCTGTCATGACATAATGGCATACATTCAGTTTCAGACTTGTATCCTTCTGAACATTGATGCTAATGCATAACTTGTTTTCTATCAACTTTCTGTCTGTCCTCTGTGCAGCTGGGATGACACTGATGCTCGGGCTTTGGTTGACTACACTGCACAATGGGTCTGAGAGCCCATGCCTGTGTTCGTGTTGCAGCCAGGAATGGTATCAGGCCTATGGAGACCTTTATGTGTTGCCTTTGAGAGGGCATTACAAACCTGCTTCCTGATCATCGGGGAGGGGGGCAGGTGCTGTACATGAACATATGTACCTATGGGAGGACAGGGGGTGATGTTTACACTTCACCTGTCTGCAGCCAGTTGCCTATATTCATGGCAATAGTGTATGTGGTGTTATTGACCACCACTACAGAGGAGATATGGATGTTGTCTCTGGAATTGCATACACATGTCTGGAAGGCCTAGTGATTGGCCTTGGTGGATGTTTCCAGTTTGCACTCATAGACAGCCTTAGGGTACATCACCTGTGACCTTATTTGCTTGTGTAGAACAAGGTGACATGGCTTACAATGAGGCATCTGCTCTATCTTGACCCATCCTGCAATTATTTCCACCTATGATGGTAGTTGTATTTTTCTGCTGTCCAACACAGGTCAGCCTACCTTGAGGGGGTTCATGTCCTGTCGGTTATTGCTGATGCCATAAAGCTATATAGGTGCCCACATAGTATTGTGGTGTGGGCCTGGACACTGCTGCTAGTTCCAACATATGGGACGCCCTTCATGTGGGCCTTGCCCATTTTCCTTACCTGTGCGTGGAACATTATGGAGTTGTGGGGGCTACAGCTTCACAGATAGTAGGTGGAAATACTTCACAGGACAGGACCTGTGGAGACAGCCCAACAACATGGGGGACAAAGCTCCAGAATTGGGTACAGATTGCATGTCATTAGTGCTGTTATACACATGGAGGGTTGCTAGATTGACAGGGTTCATCTGGACATGTATTTACTGGGTGACTTGACATCTGACTGTGATATACTTCTGACATACCTCTCAACTGGCATGTTGTCCACAGGCTAGCCAGATGTTTGCCTGTTATGATTGGTCTGTTCTCAAACAATGTCTGTTTTTTTGGGGTTGGTAGGATAATGTGAGGATTGTAGTCAGTAAACGGTGACATCCAGACATCATATCCTTCAGGGATGTTATGTTGCAACAACACATGTAACACCAGCTACTCAGTCTGTAACACCATTATGTGTGATATGTCCCACTTTCTAGCCCCCTGCCCCACAAGTGCATCATGCATTGTCCAGATGTCCTGTACTACAAGGTACAGAGGTATGGTATATCATTAATTACCAACTGCACTCCAGTTAGCATGCCAATGACATGGCAGACTCCTGGCCATGGTATGCAGTGGTGGCAAGGATTATGGTTCCACACCCTGGTAAATCTGTGGAAATCTGTACATATGACAGTTATGTATGTCTGGCCATTGTAAACAGACCGCCAAGACTGTGTAGCAGTGTTGTGTGTAGATATTTGTTGGGCTAGGTAGAGTGAATAGCAGATATGAGTGCAATACATCCTTTACCTGTCTGACTCTGCATGCTGCTACAGCTGGTGCTGGTCTAGCAAGTCTGTATGCTTGTAGGGACTGAATGTGCAATGTCCTGTAACACCTCAGGATTCCCAGTACACTGTGTATTGGGTCAGTATATGTTGGTGTAGTGAATGACTGGGAGTCAGGACATGCTTGTTCAGACAGTCGTTCTACTCTAGAGTTCATTTTGGGTACTGGTATGTTACTGTGACTGTGGTGCACATGTTTTTGGGTGGACATTTTTAAACCGCTCTCTGCTTTTCACTACAGTTCCAGCCCTGTAGTGCATGCTGTATTTGAATATACATGGGTAATTGCCCAGAGGTGATGTGGGAGAGTGTCATGTTGGTCTTACTGCACTTCATATGGTGCTGGGTGACATGTTTGGCAGTTGTCAGGGGATTTCCATTCTGTTACATCACTGCGGTCATACCTCTACACTGTCCAGAGGCCTGGATACTGCCCAGATGCGTGGCTCATATGTTTGGTCTGTTCCACAGACAGTTGTTGTCCTTGGCTAATCTGTAGGATACTCTGGGGAATGCAATCAGTAAATGCCAACATCCATTGGTGTTACTGACTTCATATCCCTCATTACAACATAGCCGGTAACACCAACAACTGTCTACATTTATGACAGTAATATGTCCAATATACCCCTGTGTTTGGGCCTCTGTTCCCCAATTATGTCAGGCTTTGTCCAGATGTCATTCACTAAGTGGTTTAGCATTGTATAGTAACATTATTTATTGCATTCATTCCTGCTACCATCCCAGTGGTGTTATAGACCCCAAGACATGTAACAAGGAAGCAGCCATAGATATGAGTCCTGTGCCTATACATTCTATGAGAAACTGTACATTTGAGAGGTCTGTGTATGTCTGGCCATTTTTAAAAGACTATCAGTATTGTGTAGCAATGTAGTGTTATGAGCCCTTTCTATCTGACTGTGCACGCTGCTCCAGTTTCTGGTTCCCTATCACCTATATATGTTTGTACATGCAGACCATGACACGTCCCGTAACACCTCAGGATTCCCAGTATACTGTGACTTGGGGCAGTATATGTAGGGGCAATGTGTGAGTGGAAAGCAGGATTTTGTTGCTCACACAGACATTATACTGTAGTGTTCAGTTTACTTACTGTTATATCGCTGTGACTGTGGTGCAATTGTTTGGAGGTATGCACTTTCACACCAGTGTCTGTTTTCCACTAGTGTTACATCCCTGTAGTGCCTGTTATATTTGCTAATGCATGTGCACAGCCCCAGAGATGGACTTGGGTAGTGTTATGTCAGTCTGATTGTAGTTTGGACATTGCTGAGTAGCTCAGTGTAGTTTCCCTTATGTTGTGTTATATCCATATATTTGTAGGATGTCCAGTTGTCTGGCCGATATCTTTGGTCTGCTCCCCATAACTGTTGTGTATTCCTGACACATCAGTGGGATGATGTGGGGATTGAGGTCAATAACTAATGAGAAGCAATTGAGTCCTGTAATTGTAATATTTTAGTCGATATATGTTAGGACATACAGTGTTACTATATGAACTTTCTCAGCTTATCTACTCACGTATTTTGGATATGTCCCTATTTTCAGGCATTTGTCCCACCACTTTGTCAGGCTTGATCCAGATGCATTGCACTAAGGGGTTCTGAGCATACTTCTCCACTGCCAGGATTTTCACAAAATCTCCAGATGCTTGGCCATACTTTTGTTCAGTTCCACAATTTATTTGTATTTGTCTGGTAAATCATGGTGATGATCCAAGGATTTATGTCAATAAATAATGACATAACATTTCAGCTTCCATCTACATATCCTTCAGTAATTGTCTGCAGAAATACACCCTGTTGCTGTAGCAAACATCTTCATTTGTAACAGCAACATTTAAAATATGTCCCTATATGTGGCCCACCTACCATTTACAGCCTTTGTACAGCTTTCTTGCACTAACAGGTTGAGAGGGATGGTTCTGAGTTATAACTGCACTGCATGTTATATACATATATATATTTTTTTCTTTATATTTTTATATATGAGTATCTATATTATGACTCTACTTTTTCATATATATGTTTCATCAGATAATCATATATATATATATATAAATATATATATATATATATATATATATATATATATATATATATATATATATATATATATCTACTTCACATAACCGAACGCTCAAATGTTTGAAATTCATATGGCCTCTCCATTGAACACACGTTTCACCGAAACGTAAACCACCGAACACACTTTCGCAAAAGTGCATTTATCGAAAATGCACTTTTGCCAGAAGGTAAGTAGGCAAACATGTAGGTTTAGTTGCACATCAACATGTGGTGTAGATTGTACAACTAAACAAACTGTTGCTTAGATCACGGTACAGTGCCAATAAGGGAATATTCCCTCTTCCCCACTGTAGTACGATCGCTGAGTGAGAATATTAAAGTAGGAGTGGTGTGGGATGTACAGCCCCCCGTGAGCAAGCTTTTATTTTTTAATATTTTGTGGGGTTTTTTTTTTTTTTTGCAAAAGTGCATTTTCGATAAATGCACTTTCACGAAAGTATATGTGGTTTACATTTTGGTGAAAACGTGTGTTCGATTGAGAGTCCTAGATATGTGTATATGTCTATATACAACAAGTGAATGATTCCACAAATCTTTCTCCCTAATGTTGTATGCCTCTATTGCATGAAATGTTTGAAAAAGCAGCACTGATTTGGTTAACTCAGATGGTGTAGTGGTACATTTCTCTGATTGTAGTATTCAGTGTCATGGGTTTGACACTTAACACTGCTGTTTTTTTTTTCATTAATGTTAAATGCCCAGAATGCATGATATGTTTGTTAAAGCAGTGCAAATTTGCACAGCTCAGATGGCGTAGGGGTATTTTGCTGTGATAGTAGAGGACAGCATCTCAGGTTCGAGAGTTGGGGCACTTGCCTATTTTGTTGCTGGGCAGAACAAGGTCTGATGGATACAGAGTGATTAAGGCATGTTTAAGCATATTATACTTATAATTTTATATTATAAAATAATATTTATATACACATTATAATTTTACATTTACCTTCCATGATATCCCCCTATGTGCTTTCATTACATTATATTCTTGTGTGACTATACTGTATGGGGCACTTGTGTTTATATGGGGGTTTCACATCTTTTCTACACTGACATCTCACTTTTGGAACTGCTACACTACCCTGGTTGATAAAAAAGAGTTGCTACATAATTTAAGTTTACTAAAATAATTTTAACACTACTTTCACATAGGAAAATAAGTTGTTTGTCTTTGGACTTGAACCATAAACACCTGCATGAAAAGCCACAACTCTAACCACTACACTACACTTGGAAATGTTATGTTTATTTGCATTTAGCTGCTATGGGGTGTTTAAGCTATGCTAAGTTGACGACCATAATGTGCCCTTAGCTACACTTAAACATTCCTTAAGCTAGTGAAAGAAAGTTATATATTATTATTATTATATTATTAGGTTATATGGATGTGTATTGTGGTGTTCTGACAACTACTTGGGAATGCAATCATGAAATACTTGCAATGATTTGGCTTTCAGGCTTCTATCCTTCAGGGACTCCTGCTAATACATATCCTGTTATCTATCAACTTTCTAAGTGTGTGAGGGCAATTTTTGAGGTATGTCTCTAATGTAGTATTTATTGCCCCATCATTTGTGCCTTTTTTAACATGTACTGCTGTAAGGGGATATTGGTATACATTTGCTTTCAGACTTTTACCCTTACGTAATTCATGGTAATGCATTACCTGTTCTCTATCAACTTTCTATGTTTGTGGGGCTGTACTTGTGCTTTTTCACTTTTGGGGGATTTAGCCCTCATTATGTGTGCATTTGCACATATTTCCTGCTTTAGCAGGTTACAAAAGTGTCATACGGCACTTTAGCAATGCAGGGGGTGTGTCACTGAACCTGTCACACATCCCCTGCATTGCTTTCTTGTTACCATTTTTATTTCAGTGTCTGTGAGCACTGAAATGATAATTTTTCAATGTCAGTGTCCGCGGACACTGAAATGCTGGCATAATGTTAGAGCAAAGCTCTACTATTATGCCAGTTTGGCTTAGAAAGTGCCATACAGCAGCTTCTGAGTGCAGGGGGTGTGTTTAGTGTCTGTGCACTACTCAGACACATCCCCTGCACTCATTCACGGTTCTTGTCCATGTAGATTAAACATCAGCATGCCTTCATGCATATGCTGCTGTTCTAAATGGACATGAACCATTCAGTGCAAGAATATCTTACTTTTGCATGGAGCTTCATGAATAATGGGGTAGGTTTAAACTTCTTGGGGTTGTATATACTAGTAACAGTATTTGGTAGGTTGTTCCATAGTTTAGCTATGGCGTATGAATAGAGACACTCACCTGCTCTTTTATTGGGCTTGTGTACGTCTATCAGCTGTCTATTGTTTGAGTGAAGGTTTTTGGTGGGAATGCAGGTGTGGAGGATGGATTTTAGGGATGGACAGTTGTCAGGTTTAAGTATTAGTTTTTGTGGGAATGTCAGTTGTATGTAATCAAAATAGTGGGGGAATGCTAGCCAGTTTAGTTCCCTAAGGGCATTGCAGTGGCGGGTGTGTTAGGATAAGCATGTGGCAAATTCAGAAATCTTATAGAACAGGTCTCTAGTTTTGTTTTGAGAGAGGCATGTAGATTAGTAAAAATGGGAGCACCATATAGTAGAGAGGGTATCAAGTAGGTATTTGCTAGTGGGATTTTTTTTTAGTATTTGGGTTCATAATGCAGGTGTGGGGGATGAATTTTAGGGATGGACAGTTGTCAGGTTTAAGTATTAGTTTTTGTGGGAATGTCAGTTGTATGTAATCAAAATAGTGGGGGAATGCTAGCCAGTTTAGTTCCCTAAGGGCATTGCAGTGGCGGGTGTGTTAGGATAAGCATGTGGCAAATTCAGAAATCTTATAGAACAGGTCTCTAGTTTTGTTTTGAGAGAGGCATGTAGATTAGTAAAAATGGGAGCACCATATAGTAGAGAGGGTATCAAGTAGGTATTTGCTAGTGTTTTTTTTTTTAGTATTTGGGTTCATAAAGTTTTTATATTTATACAGTGTTTCTAATTTGAATTTTTTTTAATGGCAATTAGGATGTGTTGGTCAAATGTGAGTTTGTTCTCTATGGTGATGCCTAATAATTTTGCACTTGTTGCAATTTCTATCTCTGTTTTGTTATGGGAGTAGATTTTGAATTCAGATGTGTTTATTTTGGGAGAGAAAAGTAAAAGTTTAGTTTTGTTGGTATTAAGCAGTAATTCTGCATTGTTAAAACATGACTCTATGGAGGTAAATGTACTTTGCGTTTTTTGAAGCAGGTTGGGGATGCTATTGGAGGAGGAAATGATAGTGGAATCATCAGCATACTGCATAAGTGCGCTGTGATGGTAGCCAGTGTGTAGGTTATTACTGAATTATTAAAGAGGAGGGATCCTAGAATGGACCCCTGTGAGACTCTGCTGTTGTTGGTCTGGTATTGAGATAGGCAACCTTGCCATTTTACTTATTGTTGCCTGTTGGACAGGTAGCTGTTAAGGTTGGTGAGCAGCCTATTTCAGATAGTTGCTGAAGTAGTTTATGTGAGACTGTGTCAAAAGCTTTTTATGAATCAAGTAATAATACGGAAGTGAGTAAGTTGGAGTCCATAGCTTTGTTTACTGTGTCAATGAAAGAGACAAGGCCTGTTGTTATATAGTGAGATGGCCTAAAGCTAAGCTGGGTGAATGTGAGAAGGTTATTATAGATAAGATGGTTTAGCGATTGAATGTGCATACACTTTTTGAGCAATTTAGATGGAGGAGAAAGGACAGATATGGGTCTATAGTTGGTAAGCTTGTTTGATTTACCTCATTTATGTAGAGGGGTTATAACTGATTTTTTTCCCAGAGGGTAGGGACATGAGATTCCATAACAGATTGATTAATAAGAATGCTGACTGGGTATGTGATAGGGTCTGCAGCAAATTTTAATTATTCTGGTGGGAGATTGTCAGAGGAAGATGAACATGGTTTTAGCCTGAGTAAAGGTTTAAGAATTAATGTAG
Source organism: Protopterus annectens (assembly GCF_019279795.1). Lineage (NCBI taxonomy): Eukaryota > Metazoa > Chordata > Ceratodontiformes > Protopteridae > Protopterus > Protopterus annectens. Next base: position 555,691,153 of record NC_056746.1, read on the forward strand.
TGGGAAAAGGTTGTAAAGAGAGTGGGGGTATTGTTGGATTTTGGTTGTTGGGAGGTGGGGGTGTTCTCATCCTCAATGGTTGTTTTTGGGGATGGGAAGGATTTATCAGGATTGCTGGAACTAGAGTTGAAACCTAGTACTAACTTAGCTATGCTGTCAATGAAATGGGCATTTGATATGTTTGCTATTTCAGTAAGTGTTTTTTCTGTGCTAAGGGAAATATTTTGTGTAGAGCTGTGGGTGAGCAGAGATCTGAAGGTTTTCCAGAAAGTTTTTGGGTTGTTTTTATTGCTAGTCAATTGCTGTGTAAAGTAATATTTTTTTTATCTGCATTCACTGATTTTTTAGCTTTATTACGCAGTTCCCTGTAGTTTTGCCAGTTGGTATTATTTCTGTTTCTTAGCCAATCTTTCCAAGCATTGTCTCTAATTTGTAAGATTAGCTTTTGTTCTTAGAAGGGCTAGGTTGTTGAGGGTGTCAAGGAATATTTTATTGAAATAGCTGACAGCATCGTCAAAAAGAAGAGTTTTTAGTGGAGATGAACTGAATGATTTTAATATGCTATTGAACAGGTTTTGGCTAAAATTTGTTAGGCTTCTGGATGTTTTGTAGGTGTGAGTTTTGGGCTTTTGGGAGGTGGTTCTATAAATATATGGTGGTAAATGGTCACAATTTGTTGAGAAGTGTATTGGAGTTTGAGTATTTGATGTAGTCAGAGACAAGATTCCCCAATCTAGGGCTGAGCTTAGGTTGTTGTTTTGTATTCTAGTAGGGGAGATAATTAGTAGGGTAAAGCCATGAAGTTGGATACTATTTGTTGGTGAGTTGGATATTACGTTTATCCAATCAATATTGACATCTTCCATGGTTACTGTTTCATTAGATATTTTTAGATACCTATGAAAGTATATCTTCCACAAATGGGTATTTTGGCCTGGGGGAATATATACTGTAATAATACAGAGTTGTTTATGATTGTTTATTTTTAGTAGTGCTATGAGTATTTCAGCACTACCAAAGGTGAGAATAGATTTGGTGAGAGGTAAAGCTGTATAGGTTTATAGATAAATTAATGCTACACCCCCTGCCTTTTTGTTGATTCTATCATTTCTGAGTATGTTGCTGTTGAAAATTGTTTATTAAAGAAAGAACAACTGCATCAGATTTTTGTCTTGTGTAATGTTGTTAAGTTTAGTTGAGATTGACTGTTTGGCAGTTAATGGACTTTAGCTTACCACACCTGTCTGCCCATCACTGCCCAAGTTCTTGTAAATTCATATTCACTACTTAAAATTCAATTTAATTACTTCAGAAGTAGTATGTATCCATCTTAGCCTTTGCTACCCTCTTCTCCTTTTGCCTTCAGTCTTTCTGGCATCAGTGTCTTTTCCAGTGAATCCTTTTACATTATGTAGCCAGAGTATCTGAGTTCTAGTTTTACTATCAGCTTTTCAGTGAATAATCTAGGCTTATTTCCTTAACTATTGATTAGTTGGATCTTAATATATTCCACAAATTTCTTAGAACTTTTCTTCCAACACCAGAGTTTAAATATATGAATTTTTCAGAAAACATCTTAACTTATAGTCCAGCTCTCACAGTCACATTATTACTGGGAAAACCATTGCTTCGACTATGCAGGCCATTGTTGATAACGTGATATTCTTTCTTTAATAGCTTATCCATCTTAGCTATTTTTGTCCTCCCAAACAGCAAGCACCTTTTAATTTCATGGCTGCATTTACCATCTGCAGAGACCCTAAATCCTAGAAAATTACAATCTGGCACCACCCGCACTTCATCTGTGTCTATTTCCAAACAATTGATGGGCCTAGATGACATAATCATAGTTTTTAATGTTGAGCAGTGAACCAGTTTTTGAACTTTCGCCTTCATCTATAGGATCTTAGGTTCCTTCTCACTATTAGATTAGTGTCACCTGCATGTCTGAAATTGTTAAACTTTCTCTCAACAGTTTTAATTTCAACATCTGGTTCATTGGGCCTATATCACCACATCATAAAAGCTGTTAATCAAACGGCTTTATAACCAAAAATGTGGTTAACAGAAGACACTTTTGTTGGGGGCTGTGCCCCCCACACCTCCTGCTAATTATATATACCAACTCCGAGATCACACTACACTGAGGAAAGGGCAAATTTTCCGATCTTCACTGTACAACAATCTCAAGATACACAGTTCTTTTATCAACATTTTTGGTCATAAAGCCATTTGATTAATGGCTTTTTCAATGTGGTAATATAGACCCGGTTCATCTAACACAGGATTTTGCATGTTATATCTATCACATATATTAATGAAGTAGAATAAAAATATATAGCCTTGTCACACTTCCTAGTCCATCTTAAACCAATCAGCTGTTTCAAATTTTTTTTATTTTGAAAAGTTGTTACTGAGTTCTAAACATAATGAAATAACATAATTCAAACCATTAAAAACCAGATAAAAATGTACAAAAACTATTTACAATAGTGTCTACATAAATCAATTAACTTACAATTAATTTTCTTCCAGAAAAAGAAATAACATAGTATATATAAACATGTAAAAAATTATCTAAAACTTATATCAACTATTCCTGGTAAAGCCCTTTTTCAAATCTGTTCCTAAATGTAGCTTTTTGATCTACATATGGATTCCTCAGGATCAAATAAGGTAACCTAGTATACCCATATCTCTGCAAACTTGTGATGTTTTTTTTTTTTTCTGCTTTCACACAATTGAAGGCCTTAGAATAGTCAATAACAATAAATGTTTTTCCTGGTACTCACTTATAGACCTTTCAACTCCCTGTTTTGTAGGAATGTTACTATTTAAAGCCTGATATACCCCTGATAGGATGTCCTATTTTTGGAGATATGTCCCTGCTTTCAAGCTTGATTTACATCATACAATTTTTTGAGTTCCCTTCACAACATGTGATTTTTTAAGCTGTCTAGTTCATAGAAAAACACACTTCATGACCAATACTCTTTATAAAGAGAACACATCTTCCCTCTGTCTTTTTGAAGCAAAAGTTCAATATCTTGCATGGTAGAATTTTGCAATACAATTTATTAACGTCTACAAATTTTGTACTGTCTCTTTGATAATGTATTTGTAAGTCTTCCATCATTTTTGTCACTCTCTGTTTTTTGAATATGTGCTTCTGAGTCACATTTCACATTCTTACTGGAAGCAGGAAGAGTTATGCACTATTTGGTAAGCTACTTCAATGACCAGATTTTTAGCTGGATATATTTACTTTTCGAGGTCCTTTGTTCCTATTTTCAATGCCTGCAAGTTAAGAAGTATGCTCACTTCCTCTCTCTCTTGTTCAATGGATATCAGAATTTTAATTTGTGGTGCCTCTACCTCTTCTAAAACCAGCTTGTACATCTAGCAGTTCTCAGTTTATATACTGTTGGAATCTAGCTTGTAGGATTGTAAAAATTATCTTGCTAGCACTAGAAACAAGTGCAGTTGTTCAATAATTTAAGCACACTGTTTTGCAGAGCCATGCTTTCTAAAATTGCTGGTACATTATGAGCAGTACTGTAACAACATGCTTTTGCAGGATTTTAAATAATTCAGATCAAATCACATCACATTTTGCTAGTATTTTTAATGGTGAGCCTTTCTAGGGCTCATCTGAATTCACTCTCCAGGATGTCGATCTCTTGATTAGAGAACACATAATTGTATTTTTCGGTGATGTTAGGGTTGTCTAATATAGTTCTTCTGCATATCCCCATCAATTATTCTTAACATCATTTCGTTAGGTCTGCAACGTCTTTACCTTTTATCACATCACTTTTTTTGAAAAAAAATTCTTGTTTTTCCCATTCTGTTGTCTTCTTCCAGTTCTTTGCACTGTTCATTTAAATATGCCTCCTTGTATTTTCTTGCTATTATTGAGAACCCTGCAGTGCTCACCATCCAAAAGGGTGAAGGTACAGGCAAATTCACTCTAAACTCTTTATAATTTGGATAATCAGGAAATACTTGATAGATTTAGAGTAGACAGGGACATTTTAAGGGCTTTACTGAGTATGCATGGCCCAAGATGGGAATTAAGGGCCTAGCCTTCTTATACATATGTATAGCTCTCACCGTAGTTGCCACAGGAACCTTCCAAAGACAGATTAGGGGCACATTAGGTATTTCTTAGGCATCAACCTCAAATATATTGTAGCAGTTCCTCAATATAGTCTTGGAAATTTTGGATCAGTACATCAATTTCCCTGTGTCACCTCAGGACCAAGCCCAAATTATGCATGCCTTTTATGGGATGCTACATTTCCCTGAGGTGCATGGTGTGATAGACTGCACCCATGATGCCATTAGGGTCCCATCAGTTTTATGGTGGGAGTGGTACTGAAATAGGATGGGCTACCATTCCATTAACTTCCAGGTAATATGTGATATATGGGGTACATCACCAACGTGTGTGCCCAGCATCCTGATAGTGCCTATGATTCCCATGTCCGGCACACACAAGCTCACTTTGAAAAAAGAACGACCCTTTAGGTGTGCAAGATGACTAAAAAAAAAACAAAAAATGCCACAGAACATGGCTTGACAGAAAATGATACTTTAATAAACACTCAGTGATACAAATAACACTTGGTTAAGAGCGTTCCTCCTTCAAATATAAAATAACTTCATCAGAAAAGTATTAAAGTTATCATTTTCTGTGAAGCTGGGTTCCATGGAGATTTTATTTTTTACACAAGCTTACTTTACTACCTCTTCCTGCATGGTAAGATTCCCCATGGTCACCTTGCTGGTAAGTAAAATTTTAGTTTTAATCATCTAATTATTTATTCTTTGCAAAATGTATTGCTTATTACTAAATCACCCTTCCTTTGTTGTGTCTTGCCTCTTTCTATTATTTTCTTGTATTTTTCAAGATGATGCATGCTATCCACTGGAGTCATAGCTTATGACACCAGTGGGGTATCGAAAAGAAGTTTTTGAAGAAAGGTGTAACATCACCCTGTCCCATGCACACATTGTCAACAAGAGAGTGCGTGGTGTGCTGAAAGCCTGATTCCATTGCTGGAGGGCTCTCAGGGGTGCCACTCAGTATGACCCTGCTAATGTATATGCCATGTTTATCCAATGTTGCATTCTGCACTTCATGAGTGCATGCCGTCAGTTGGTGAACAGTCCCATAATGTCAATGCAGCTCTCATTACAGGTTCAACCATGACTTATAGCACTGTTGACTAGCCAGTAGCTGTAATAAGTGATCCCATGTGGCAAGCTTGTGCATAGTATATGGCACCACAGGTAAAGAAATATCATCTCATCCACAAACTCTGTACCCTGACATTGAGGTTAATATTTCTTCATTATACACATAGAGTATAACTGATGCATTCAGCGCTATGCGTGGGCCATGCTGTGTGGTGCATGGCCTGCTGTCACTGTCAGTGTTCATCAGACAGTCTCTCATCTTTAAATACATATGTTTTTACAGTAGAGTTACTCTTACAGTACATATATTTAATGTTTATAAGAGTTATGCCAGATGTTTGACTAAACTGGCATCATGTAAGGAATAAATACATTTTGCACCATTTTTCTTATTTTTTTAATTAGGGACTCTAATTAATTAAGTATGCATGCACTGTTTCTGCCATAATGTTCAGTAATTTAAAATTGTTATTGCAGTACTTGACTGAATTGTTGGAAGAAACTGCATGCATTTAAAGACATACTAGTGCTCTTTTCCATCTTGCATTTTTTTTAGTTCATACCTTGCACAGGAAAATGAAACATATCACATTTTTTAATGATGCAATTTTTCCGCACCTTTAGTTCTGATAAATAGAAAATATTTTTTTTCTGTTAAGGTACTGCACATCAGATTAATTCATTCTGTCATAGACACCAACCCTCTTGTCATCAGACCTAATATCAATTGTCATTTGTGCACTGCTGAGGGTGATGTGGTAACAGTGCCAGTGTTGATGGCAGGATGATCATTAGTCAAGTAATCATTTTTTCCAGTGTATGTTGGGCTAATAGTGCATATTATTTAATTCTGCCTCCCCCACCCACTTTTTACTGATCCTTTTTCTTTTTTTTAATAATCCTCTGTGTAACTCTCAGCTTTATCATTACCTAGTTGACACTCGTGATAATGAAAGGGTCTTTAATGGCATTAAACATTGCACTGTGCAACTTATTCCCCTCTACCTTTCTTTCCACATTTGATTTTTTCTTTTATTCTAAGTATTGCCATTACTCAAATTAAATACATGCTAATATAAAGCTTTGTAGTACTGAAATACATTGCATGTTGACATATTCCTTCCCCTATTCCAAAGTGTTATATATACACATAATTATTATTTTTTTTAACATCACATTTGACCTTAAACAGTGACTGAAAGGCATGCTAGTGAAGTGAGACGTCATATTTTTATTACTAGCAATGTCAACCATGAGTTACAGTAGGTTGAGATCATGTGACCTTCTGGATGCAGGTGATCCCACAGACAGTGATCTCACATTGCTATGTGACTGAGACATTAAATGAGATGTTTTGCTATGTGTATATGAATGTTGATGTGACCTGTTTGAATTCTGTAGTGTTTAGTCCCCACTACTACTTTCAGTACATTCTTGAGAAACATTTGCACTGTAACATGATATGCTCTCATTTGTCCAGACCATACCTCTTCCTTGTCTTCATCCACAACTGACTCCTACTTGATTCTGGTAGGTCATGAGTATTGAATGCATGGAGGTGGAGATGGCTACTGCATGCGCCACCATATTGCACATGAGTGTGACTATGACATTATCTCTACTCTCTACCATTTCCATGCAGTGCTGAAAATCCTCATGTGGGCCCTGCAGTACTTTGAGCATCTCTTCTTGACTTAATGTGGCAGTGGACTGAGCCAAAACAATGTCACAGCACACTCGCTGCTGGGCAGCCAATACGTTTCATGTTTCTGGGGGTAGCTAGGTTATGTTCCTTGCCTGTCATCTCTTGGCATCCATTTTATAGTGGACACTACTACCTCTGAGATTGTGCCATCTTCCAGAAGGTAACCCTGTAGTTGAGGAGATACTGGTTTTGAAGTGTATTGGTTCTCTCCCTGTACAATCTGCAATGTAATGTCCCCATCTACTTGACTTTGTGATCCAGTGTCACTTCATGCAGAGTTATGTGCTGCTGTGGGTGATGTGATCATGCCATTAAACTTGGTGACTTTGTGCCACTTTCCTCGGGCTGTCTCATGAATATGATAATGTTATCATCAACAACCATTCTGCAGCTGACATCTTCCAGTTGTGCTGATAAAATGGAACCACTACCTTTTGTTGCTGACCCTGTGAAGAATGAATTCATTACTTTAGTAATGAGACAGTGTAGCACACTACTGACTTCTGTTTATTGAGATGTGGAAGACATTTTCCATGCACACTGACTTCACTTTCATGATTGGCATAAATGGAAAGTTCACCTGTTGATAGAAAATGTCAATGTCACCTAACTTCACCAGTCATCATCTTAATGTGAATACATCATCGTGGATGCACTAACCATCATGAATATGTATGTGGATGCTGCTGAGGTGAATAGTTGCTAGTTTCCACATCACTTCTGATTATGCCCCTGCCATCCTCATTGGTGTCATAGTCATCTCCCCATATGGAGAGAAGGTATTCCTCCTCACTGAGTGTTAAAGGGATAAGAGGTCCCCCACAAAGTACTGCTATAGGCAATTGCATTCAGTCTTGCCTTGGCACTTCTTACCATATCACTGACCTTTTTTCTGTATTGTATCACTGTGCAGTTCCTCTCCTCAGCAGCATTTATATCCAGCATTTATATCCATAACCAGTAGGTTCCACACCTTTGCTCTCTTAGCTTGTTTTAGCCTCCCTTTCTAAAAGAGCGATTGCCATATGTCCTGATGGCCACAATGAGAGCAGGTTTCTTCTTAGGGTTGAAATTGTCTTTTCTCTGTCTTGATCCCTGCTGCTGCCACATGATGCATTAATCTGGTAGAACATATATGAGTGACCCTAATGAAACTTGATTTAACAAAATGAAACAAACTCATCCCATCTGCAACAAAGAACATGATACTATGTCTGCATTTCTTGCACCCAAAATCAATTTTTTAAACCATGCCTGCAGTGCCATTATGAAAGAAATGTTAAAATCAATGATCTAAGCAAAATCATAAAATCATTACAAAATGGTCTGAGTACAGCATAATTAATAATTTCGTCATATTAGTAAAGTGAAGCACAAATGAAAACTGTGCAATGTTCTCTTTACCTTTTGTACTGCTAGGATGTCCATCATCATTTCTAGTGTCATCAAATGTTATGGAAATAGATCTGCAAAAAAATGTTCATTGACCTCTCAACATGCATTATCTGTATAAATAACTGCCATGGATGTTTAGCTTTGATAAATATCAGCAATTATCCATTAAGTTGAAGTGTAAGCGTAAAGCTGCGTTTAGATTATATTAAAAATTACATGTCCTAAAAAAATAAAATGTTTGCGCTTTCCCACAGCATTTGCCACTGAACTCGGCCAATAGCAGATAAATATAGTGGCTTTACAGTTGTTGATTGATGTAAAGTCAGGATGATTTACACATTTTCTATACAAATTATGGTCAGTTGCATTGATTTCTATGAATCACAGTGGTGTGTGTGTGTGTGTGTGTGTGTGTGTGTGTGTGTGTGTGTGTGTGTGTGTGTGTGTGTGTGTGTGTGTGTGTGTGTGTGTGGTCATATAGATGTAAACAGACTTCAGGTGTTTGTGGAGGAGATGAACTGAGCCAAACTGGCCATATCAATGAGTGACAGTGCATAGCAAGCCCAAATGCAACTTAATTATCCAACAGCATTTAGAAGGAAAGCTGGATAAAGTCAGTATTTAGCTTGGAGTGTAATGGAACCAAATCCACAGTCATGTTGCAGAACAGTCTTTTCACATCTTAACACTGAACTAGTTTAATTAAACTAGTGAAGCACCAAATGGACATGATATTAATAAGTTTAACTTCCAAAACAATAATTATGAAAAGATTACCTCAATCACAACTTCAAAAATCATGCATCCAGAACTTTTGAATGCATCACCATATTGAGGAATGAGGATATCAGGTCAATACTCACCTTACTCAACTGCACATACAAGCCCCTGACAAATGTACAAACGTAATGCAGTAATGACTCATTTCCCTTAGACATATTAATATCATCTGTACATATTCATTAATATATATATATATATATATATATATATATATATATATATATATATATATATATATATATATATACAGAGAGAGAGAGAGAGAGAGTCACTTTTACAATGCAGTTTGATAAAATATAATTTCCAAGTTTAAAACCTCTGCATGGCTGCATGGGTTAGGTCTGGTGATGTTACACCTCAGATGGTCAGAGGGCATGATTCCCATGACCTTAACCACATCCCTGCAGTTACATTCCCTTACTTTCGTTCTGACACTTCTAAAGATGGGAGAATCAAAGCTTAAGGTCAAGCTCCAAGCTGGCCAGATAAGGAGATGAAGATCAGGATCTACCTCTTGTAGGAATCATACTTGTACAAAACTAAAAATGTAGTGGCTGGCATTAGGTGGAAGAAGACTGACATCTGTCAAGAGTTGGGTGACCACCTGTCATTCCTGACAGGGATGACTCACTCTGGGCCCCATGATCAGCACAGATATGATGACTTGCAGATGCTCAAGCCTAAACAGGTCGCTGAGTGAGTTTCCCAGGTTAGGGCCAGAAGGCCAGAGTTCTACAGTAAGTATTTCAATATTTTACTTTTTTCTTTCACTTTACATAGGCTTCAGTGGCGGCTGGTGACTTCAAATCAAATGGGGGCTGCAGGAGACAGCTGAATGGGTGGGGCCAATGGGAAGGGGTGTGGTCAGCTAGAAATGGGTGAGGCTAAGGTGCCAGTCAAAATCAAGTATAAAAAACAAGCAGCACTCAACTCAAACCACTTCTCCTTGCAGTTCTAATTCTAATTTATATTCAGCTTTATAAAAGTACCAAGTAACATGCTGCAAGTATCAATCTCTGGGATACCCCCACTTGTAAAAATGTTTCTTATCCAAAAATAAAAGAAAAAGAAATTATGGCCATATAGTTATTCTTAAATGCATTGCAACTCCCCCACATACATGGTATGAGCTATAGAAATACTAGTTTTACACGGATTTCAACAAATAAAATATAATGTGTAATAATAATGTAGCCACACTGGACTGGATTTATGTGGAGTCACTGAAATTACTTTCAGTGACAGGAAACAAATCTATAACGATTCATCGAAGCTACAGTCAGCAAATACTACAACAAAATAGTTTTGCGGGGGGCAAGCCCCCCTGCCACTTCCATGTAGGGGGAGACCATACCACCCACAATCCAGATTTATATAAACCAACTCCAAGGTCACAAAAAACAGTGGAGAAAAAAGCAAACTCTACTGTGAGTAAAAGTAGTTTTAGTGAACAGTATCCATTCTTTTACCTTTGCCAAAACCCCTTTTTCGAAGTGACATGTTCCCACCAGATAAAAAGACTGTTATTTAGCAATGATTAAACAACAGTAGAGGAAAGAAACTTAAATTACAGATTATTTATTTATTTATTTATTTTATTTTACATTTGTTGACCGGGCTAGTCTAACTGGATATATGTCCATTTTCAGTAGAGGCCCGGGGAGAAAAGCTCCAATGGAATATTACATTGTTTATACAGAATAGACCATACAAGATTAGAATTTAAAAAACAAAGTTAGGCAATATATGCAATGTACAACTATGATAGTAGCAAACAAGGAGAAAAATGTCCTTATGTCTTTGTACAAAGAAATAATAATAAAAAATTATATATATATATATATATATATATATATATATATATATATATATTTTTTTTTTTTTTTTACTGTGGTAGTACTGTGTATACGAGATAACATTTCACTACATAGATATTAAGAAAAGGAAAGTTATGAGGGTGTAGGGTAAGAAAAAGAGACAGAGGAAGAGGGAACGTTAATCTGGGTTGGTACAGGGGCAAAGCCATTGACTATTGAGATGCATAGTTAGTTGTCTTTTAAAAAGTGAGAGTGTAGACAAAGATGTGATATCAGAGGGTAGCTTGTTCCACATTTTTCCAACAGAGTTGGAAAAGAGGCAGTCCCCTGCTGAGTTATTAGGTTTGGGAGTATAAATCAGTAGTTTGTTTGAGGAGCGTAGCTGTTTCATGTTCTTGTAAGGTATAACAAGGTTCGAGAGTATTGGTATTTTAGTTGGTTGGTGTAGAATTTTGTGAGCTATTAAGAGCTGTTGAAGTATTAATTTGTTGGTAAATTCAAGCCAACCTAGTTGTCTTAGGTTCAGGCAGTGGTGAGTTCGAAACTGGGATCCTGTAGCGAATCTAGCAATATTATAGTAGGATGTAGCAAGTTTCTTCAGGTTGCTTTTGGAGAGATTAGTATAGATTGGGGAGGCATATAGAAGAGTAGAGATGAGGTGAGATCTAGCTAAGATGGTTCTTGTTTCATGTGTAAGGAAGGGTTTGATTCTGTAGAGAGAACCAATTTTTTTGTTAACTACTTTTATAGTGTTGTTGATGTGTGAGTCAAAGTTTAGATTGTTGTCAACAGTTATTCCTAGTAATTTTGTTGTTGAGGCAGGAGAAATGAGAGTGCTATCAGTGGATGTGAGAGAGAAATTAAGTGGTGTACATTTATGGGTAGGTGGGAACAGTAACAGTTTGGTTTTCTTGGGGTTGAGGAGAAGGCAACGATCAGAGAACCATTTTTCAACAGAAGAAAAGGCTTTTTGGGTAAGAGACTGAAGTTCATTTTGAGAGGTGGCAGTGCAGATTATAGTAGAATCATCTGCATATTGTATGCAAGTGGTGTTAGGGATAGCTGATTGGAGGTCATTAATAAAGATTGAAAATAAGAGGGGGCCTAGGATAGACCCTTGAGGTACGCCTAAAGAGATAGGTAGGAGATTAGATAATTAATTCTTCTAGAGTACTGCCTGCTGACGGTTGTCAAGATAAGATGTGAACCAAGTTAAGGAAGGGGTGTCAAGTGAGAGAGATTTTAGTATGTGTAGGAGGAGTTTATGATTAACCATGTCGAAGGCTTTAGATAAGTCAATGAAGACTGAAGATGATAGGTAATTGTTGTTGCGGTTGTGGTTGATGGTGTTGGTAAAGGAGAGTAAGGCAGTGGTAGTACTGTGGGAAGGTCTGAATCCATGCTGGCTGTTAGCAAGTAGACTGTTTTGGAGAAGGTGGTTAAGAAGTTGTTTGTGGATACATTTCTCCATAATTTTGGCTAGAGGTGATAGTAGTGCTATTGGGCGATAGTTTGAAAGGTCATTACATTTCCCCTTTGTGTAGTGGGATAATGTGAGATATCTTCCAGATAGAAGGGAAGATTCCTTCATTAATAGATCTATTTATTAGAATAGAAATAGGGTAAGCAATGGCTCTGGCTCCAATTTGCAAGAATTCAGCAGGAAGTTTGTCTGCAGAGGGGGTGGTAGGTTTAAGTTTTTGGAGCAGAGATGAGACAAAGGACGTAGATATAGGTTGTAAGTGAAGAGTAGGAGGAGTATTTGTGGTAGGTAAGAGTAGTTTAGAGGTGTCAGGAGATAGGTGACTAGCAAGAGTTTGGATGGTATTAGTGAAGAAAGAATTGAAGTTATTGGCAATTTGTGTGGGATTGTCTGGATTAGAGTCCTGAGGGTTGGGTGTGATAGACTGGCTTGGGGATAAGAGATTATTTATACTGGCCCAGAATTTTTTAGGTTCATTTTTGGAGGTTTGTTGTAATTGAAGGTAGTAGTTCTTTTTGTCTGTCAGTATGGCTTTTTTGTACTATTCCTAAGCTCTTTGAAGTATTGGTGGTCTGATAGGTTTTTTTGTGGTATGCCATTTTGCCCAAGATTTGTTTCTGAGAATTATTTTTTGCCTAGTACTGTTGGTCAGCCAGGGTGCTGCTTTAGCTTTGGTTCTAATAGTACGACTTGGGGCATGTTGATCCAGGATAGACAAGAAAGTGGAATTAAAGTAATCTACTGCCTCGTTAAGTGGGAGATATTTTATTGGGGACCAATTACATAGTCTTAACTCAGTTAGAAAATGCTCAATGTTAAATTGCTTTTTGGAGCGTAGGGTTCTGTAGGTAGTAGGTAAGATTAGGTTGGTTTTATGTCTAATAATATATGTTAATGAGTGGTCACTTAGGTCTTCTAGTAGGGTACCTGCTTGGTAGTTCTGTTGGGGAGTATTAGTGAGGATGCAGTCTAAGGTGGTTTCATTATTCAAAGCACAAGAGTCGTTGCTCTGCCAAAACCAGCTAGACGCACAAAACAGTCCAAAAGTGAAAGAAAAAACGTAGCTGGATACTGCTGTTATGTTAAAAACGATATTATTCCATAAAACCAAACAATCCAAATTGGATGTAAATAACTTGTTTACTGTGATCAACAATGAATATGGCTTACAGGCTATAAAGACACTACTTACAACATTAGAACTTACCCATAGTAGGATAGAACTGATGGTTGAGTTATTGACTCTGGTATTGGAGAACAACATCTTCCAAGGGATTGATGGTATATATAGGCAGGCACAGGGGATAGCCATGGGCACCCCCTGTGCCAATACCTACGCGAACCTTGTACTTTCCCATTGGGAGAAGTTATTTGTTTTTTGTGATCATTTATGGAAAGAACAGCTGTTCCTATATCTGCGTTTTGTTGATGATGTTTTCATTCTGTGGAAAGGAACAGAGGAAGAGTTGAGATTATTCATAGACTATCTACATACCACCACTAGCTTTTTTAGGTTTAGTGTCCAAACCTCTAAAGAGGCTATAGACTTTTTAGATGTGTGTCTGATGCAAAACAGGGATGGCTTTTCTTCCAGGTTGTTTAGGAAAGAGTGCTGGAGGAATACCTTGCTGTCGTACGACAGCATGCACCCGAGGCACACCTTTCCTAACATAGTACAGGGCCAAGTTGGGAGGATTTCCAGGCTAAGTAGAGACGATCTACAATTTGAGGAGGAATTGAGCCATTTGGGCATGTGTTTCACCAATAGAGGCTACAATGGGAAAATGATTGCTGAGGTCATGGAAAAGAATAAAGTGCATAGACATACTAAATATAAGCCTTGGTTAAAAGCAAACAACACTACACATACTAGAGTGATTGATACAACTAGACCCAATCATCGTAAGATGGCATTAACCTATGGGAGTGATGCAAGAGGGATATGTAATATCGTACGAAAAAATTGGAACATCATAGTGAGTGATGAAAGCCTAAGGGATATGGTAGGAATTCATCCCCAGTTTATATACAAAAGAAATAAGAACCTGAAAGACATGTTGTGTAAGGAGAAGAAAGTATCAGGTAATTCGAGGACTATGGAAAAGGTGGGAACTTTTGCTTGTGGATCCTGTAAAGCCTGTGGTCTTATTAAGAAAGGAGTAGAATTTCGACACCCTAATAACAATAAACTGTATTCATTTAAGGGAAGGGCGACCTGTAGGACCACCAATTTAGTTTATATTGCGGAATGTTGTTTATGCCCCAGTTACTATGTTGGTAAGACCAATCAGATGTTGAAGGACAGGATCCTTCAACATATGTCCAACATTAGGAATGGTGATGAACGCAATGCGTTATATAGACATATTAAAGAGTTTCCTACTCACAGTTTTAAATTTAGGGTCATCGTGAATGTGAATTTGAATTGTAGGGGGGGTGACATTAAATTGAACACCGAGTTGGCTGAGTCCAAATGGATCCTGGAGTTAACAGCACACAGAAATCCAGGGTTAAATGATGTTGTCCCCCTTAAACCCACCCTTAGCAAAAGGCGGGTTTTTTATTGAATATGATTGGTTAGACTGTTTTTAAAAGTAAATTCAGGAAGTGATGCATTTATCTGATGAAGGGTAAAACCCGAAAGCGCTCATCAAGTTTTGGATTGTTTGGTTTTATGGAATAATATCGTTTTTAACATAACAGCAGTATCCAGCTACGTTTTTTCTTTCACTTGTGGTTTCATTATTGTTGGTTTTGTTAGTTCTAGTAGGACTATTGATGAGTTGTATGAAGCCATAGAGGTTTATATGGGAGGTAGGATTTGTATTGTTACAGGTAAACCAATCAATGTTAAAGTCACCTAAGACTAATGTTTCTTGTGGGAGGTTGGTGGAGAGTGAACTGAGGATACATTCAAGGGTATTAATGTTATTTCCTGGAGGGAGATAAGCACAAATGATATTTATAGCTTTGGAAGTGTTGAGTTGAAGTTTGGAGCTGATTATTTCGGCATTATTTTCTACGGTAAGAGTCAGATTGAGATTACTAAGCTGGAATTTTGTTTTGTATACAATTGCTACCCCTCCACCCTTTTTGGCAGTGCGATCAAGTCTAATGATGCTATACCCAGGTGGAGTGATTTCATTGTCTTTAATGGTTGGCTTGAGCCATGTTTCAGTTAAACATAAAATGTCAAATTGATGGATTTCTAGGTGGGCATGGACTTGAGTGATTTTATTGCAAATACTTCGTATGTTTAGATGGGCAATAGAGAGGGAGTTGCTAGATATGGAAGATATTAGAGAATGAGGTTTGTCTTGTTTTTTGTGGACATTGGTATTGGTATGGTGTGGGCCAGGGTTAGGATGAATATCTCCGTCCAATAGCGAGTGGAGGAGTTTATAATATTTTGCTAGGGGAAGTTTGTAAATACAGTTAAATACTTTCCTAGTTTTTAGTTTGCTTGATTTGAAGTGTGCTAGTCTGTGGTATTTAGCTAGTGGGTAGTTAGGCTGATAGGTGAGATTTAAGAAGGTGAGAGAGAAAGGAGATATAGATGTAGAGGTCACCTCCATATCCATCAATTATGGTCACTTTACTGACTGCATGCACCTCAAATGTGTGCTTGTGGTAGAAAACAATAAAGAAAAATAAATAAACAATAATAGTCAAAGTAAAGCAATGTCATCTCAATAATGTAATCCATCTTACTTTACACATATGCACACTGGTACTTATACTGACTGTTTAAACTGAGCAAACAACAAAAAAGTCAGTTACTTATGCAAGTCTTTAATAATCCAGTCAATCTAATATGCCAAGCTCACTAGCTAGCGACACATTCTGATCTAATTATGACCTGAACAGATCAGCACAAGTAAAAATCATGAAGTATTAAGCTTAACAAGAAGTTTGTCAGGTAAAGTACTAGTCCTGGAAGAGGATACCAATAAAATGGCAACAAGAAAGTAAAAGTCTTAAGGCAGATGCATATACGCTATTAGACCCAATCAAAAGGATTCTATAAAACACAAATAATTTTCAGACACATTTGCAAGATACCATATATCAGTGTATAAATGGGAGGACATGCATGTTTTCCTAAAGACAATATTGCAGCATACCCTACCTATCAACTGCCCAGATTTTTGCAGAATGTCCACATTTTTGCCTAATATTTTTAGTCTGTTCCTCACTGTAGTGCTCAGGCTGCTAGCACAAGAAATCTAGATAATACCTAAAATAATGGAGGGACAAAGGCCTAAAAGCAGGGCCAGATTTTAAATATTGCACTTATAAACTTAGAATGTTGCCAGAAAAACAGGATGTGTATAAGTAACCATGTATTTTCTAAAAGATATGAAGTCTGAAACAAAAATGAATGCCATTATTTAGTGACGTCAGCACTCACTAATTTGCCATAAAACCACAAATCGTAATCAATTACTTGCTGAGTTGGAGTCCTAGGCCCTAGCCCTAGGTGGTTTACAAGAAAAATCAAAAACTGTATGAGGGTCAGGGCAAGCATACAGAAGACATTAAGACTGCTCTGCAAAATCAGGGACAAGACAAGACATTAAAACAACTACAACTTAACTTTTTCTCTCCAGTCACTAACCTGCTATAATGTGTACTTCAGTTCCACTTCCTATCCTTTTTACTTTCAAATACAGCCAGGCAACACGAGGTGCAACAAGTAAGGTGCAATGCACTGCTCTGCTCTGTCCACTCTGCTGTCCGAACGAGCTCTGACTCCACTCCAAACAAGTACTGCTGCTGTGCTGACTCCCTAACTGTTTCTCACTCTCTATTTCCCAGTGCGGGAAAAGAGCAAGAAGAGAACCAATCACTAGCCATCCACATCATGTACATGACTGCAGACGTGGAAGTCCAATCCACTTCCATTTCACCACGGTAGCAAACCGCATAGACTTCTGGGCATTTTACACTGATGCCTTCTCTTCT